>NC_041060.1:22182740-22322895 GCF_900634775.1 Gouania willdenowi | reverse complement strand
CTTTAGGATGTCTGACTTGGAGCCTAATACTGCAGCACAAATTTTTATTCCTTTGTGTGCTCAGAAAAAAAGCACATGCCTCAGTCACTACGGTGACATTCTATCACTGCTCCATCAGGACATTTTGACAAACTAACGCTGCATGGCCCATAAACCACAGGCGAGGGTCTTTTTAAACTGCATTTTTAGTTGAACTAGATTTATATTTCACAAAGTGAAAGTATCTAAATACATTGTTTTGTTTCAATTAAAAAAAAAAAAAAAAAAAAGTAATTTAAAAAATCAACCCCTTTAAACTCTAGGCGACCCCACATGGGGTCCCACCCCAAGGTTTAAAAACAGTGATTCAGCAGGGCTCCCAAATAGATTTATTTCTGAGTTTTTCATGTCTGGTCATTTCACGCCGGGAGTGGAACCAAGAACTGACACTTTATTTATTAAATTTTCCCCTCTCTCTCTCTCTCTCTCTCTCTCTCTCTCTCTCTCTCTCTCTCTCTCTCTCTCTCTCTCTCTCTCTACCCCTGTAGTGCCATTGCGTACCCCATTTGAGAAACGCTGCACTACACACCGTGCTGCCCTCGGTGCAGTTTTCCTCTGAAGAATCTTTAATTATGCATTGACCAACGTATTTAGCCACACCTTGTTTGTCAGGGTTAGGACGTCTCATCTCCTTTAAAGGGTGATCTTAATGCATTGCAAGACATTTGGACAATGTGATGCTTCCAGCTTTGTGGGAACAGTTTAGAGAAGGCATTTTGTTATTCCAACAGTGCACAAAGCCAGGATCATGTAAACTGGAACCAGGCCTTCTCATCCAACGTCTGTGCCTGACCTCACTAATGCTCTACATAATGAACATGGACACAAGTTCCTACAGAAACACTCTAACGTCTGATAGAAACTTTCCCAGCAGATGTAAATTAGTTTTAGGCTAACTCTAATACAGTGAGTCAAATGGTAACATTTATATTTTTTATTGCACATGGCCCTTTACAAATCAACAAAACCCTTCAGACAATAGAGGAAGCTGTTAGAGATGCAGAAGGACCTACTGTATGTTGAAGGAGGAAATGGATTGAAGCCGTCATTAGTCTAAATTCTTTGAACACGTATATCTGACAGCAAAGCCCAAAACTGTACACACAGCTGTAGCCTTTAGATTGATTAATGATTTGGCTGCAATAACGTGATTGTTTGGATCTTTTGTATGAATATAAATGTATAAATATGTGCATGACACACACACACACTGATCAGTGGTAAATGGTAAATGGACTTGATTTTATATAGCGCTTTATCACACACACTGAAGCAGTCTCAAAGCGCTTTACATATCAGCTCATTCACCCAATCACTCTCACATTCACACACCAGTGGGACATGCAAGGCGCTAGTCGACCACTGGGAGTAACTTAGGGTTCAGTGTCTTGCCCAAGGACACTTCGACACATAGTCAGGTACTGGGATCGATCAGAAGACGACCCTCTACCACCTGAGCCACGGTCGCCAGTGTCATTACTAGATATTGTCTTTCCATTACAAGGACAGGAGATAAACTGGGGCATTTGTTATTCCAGTCACACACCTGCGCTGTGCTTGTTGTCATTGGCGATCATTGTCCTGTTTGAAGTCATTCTCAGTACTGAGATGTTATTACAGCCTGTGGTAGAGCTGAGCTGTACTCTGAGAATAAAAGTGTGACTAAAACCTGCCTGTTGTGCTGCAGGATCCTGACCAGGCTTCTGGAAGTGTCCGACGATCCTCAGGTCATCGCAGTGGCTGCGCAACGACGTCGGGGAATACGTCCGTCACTTCCCTCGTGGTAAACGGTGAGGCCTGAGATTAAAGAGGAACATTTGTGGTGGTTCTATCAGTGAATATTCACAAAGAGGTGAACTGATCTACTCACAACTACAGAGTTGATGGTAGAAGAAGAGGAAACGTTCTGTGAGGCATTGGAAACACCTTAATGACACACAAACTGTATTACATTGCATTACATTACAATTCAGCCCTTTAGAACATTTCTGAATCCTAGTACCCACCTTTGTTCGACTACAATATTTTGCTTAGAAAACGATTTAAAACAACTATAGAGCATAATGACTGATTTTAAAGAATCTCATTTTGTAAATAAGTGGAAAAAAACAGTATTTAAAGCAATGGTTCTCAACCTTTTTTAGATCGTGACCCCATTTTTATATCACTCATTTTTTTAGAATTAGTTTTTTTACTGCATTTTAGTTGAACTAAATTTATATTTAACGAAGTGAAAGTATAGAAATAAATTTTTTAAGATTGTGTGTTGTTTTAATCTAAAAAAAAAAATCATTAACTTTTTCAAAAAAAGATTTAAAATGTTCATAAATTTCAGGCGACCTCACATGGGGTCCCGACTCAAAACACGATTTAGTGGCTGAATAGGTCTATTACTACAATTTTTTATCTTTTATTTATTTTATTTATTTATTCAGTTCATTTCCGACATGGTTGCATTCATTCATTTTTTGTCCTTTTGCATGCCGGAAAGGGCGACGGAAAAAGCATTATGCTTATCCAGATCCGTCCCCTAATTGAACACAGATAATTTTACATCAAACCTCGTTTCTTCCTTTTTTTTTTTTTTTTTTTTTTTTGGTCCTTTTTTATGTGATGTGTTCTCGTCTGCAGTCATTGTTCCTGTTGTTACTCCTCTTCACTGTCCTTTTTCTCCGTATCTCCTCGGGCTTCTTTTCCAGTCGTTGTTTACGTTCCTCCAACTCTCCAAACGAAAAGTTCTTCTTCTTCTGGTCATCTCATACCTGGGGGGGGAAACAAGACTGACACTTTATTTGTTAATTGTTGTCTCTCTCTCTCTCTCTCTCAAATACCCCCAGTAGTGCCATCGCGTACCCCCATTTGAGAAACACTGCTTTAGACCATCCAATTCGTCCCGCACGAGAAAATAAAAATCAGAGAAACCATGAATCATGGTGTAATTACCAACTAATTCAGCTAGCTCAGCTAGATATCTCCAAAATAATTTACAAATTCAATGCAACTTCACAATATTAGCTGCACTCACATTTCCCCCATGCTAATATCACGTGATGACAGTCATTTTAATCTCAAATAGTTAAAAGAACTCTGAATTTGTTTCCAAAATCCTGCAATTTTCTTCAAATTATTCCGCAAAATTTCCCCCAAATTACATAAAAATTGTCCACAAAATCTAAAAAATGTGAAGTGAAGATTCTGCAGGAACTGATATGTGTCACTTATGATTTGATATTATCAGTGCCGTATATATTTTATAATTTTTTTTAATACGTGGAAGTACAAAGTAGAGCTCAATAATAATTTTTAAATTCTTAATTTTCCTGCCTAAAATCTGTGGGCCACTTAAGATAAACTGCTCCGTATTTGGCCCCTGAACTAAAGTGAGTTAGACACCCCTGATATAAATGATGAACTGTCAGAAGTCATTATATATTATAGGCTGATGGCTCTACGTGCTTCTTTAACACTGTCAAATATCCGTGATCTCTTTTGGAAGGTTACACCTCACTAAGACTCATTATACACCAGTGTTTCTATAGCGACGCACTTCAGACAAACAAAGCCAAGAGCTTCTGTGGATTGATGATATTGATCCCACAAGTCTGTTTGCTCAGACACGCTGTAGGAAAGACAAAGAGCCAAACATCTGAAGCTGTTCTGAGGAAAAAAGAATCAAACAAGTCTTTTTACTAAGTACGGGATTTATGTTAAAGCAGAGTCCGTGCAGTCCTGTGCTCCCACTTTTGAGGACCTTTAGTGAATAAATAAGCAAATTATTAGGGCTCTAGTCAACAAAGGAGATAGTTGGTCGACCAAGACTATGGCACACGTAGCAATTAGTCGACCAAAAAAAAAAAAAATCAAGGAGGACAAGGAGAAAGAAAAAGAGAGAAATATTTAGTTTTGGCGTTTTGTGGTGCTGATTAGCTTTTAAACACAGACCATTTATGATATGAACCTTATTTAAGCTTTGACCAGAAGCCGACAAAGCAAAAGTGAAACCTACAGGTCTGACAGACATTAGGTATTTATATCTCAACTCGACCTGAAACCGACAATTAAAACCTATTTTTTCCTCATACAAATGACATATTTACATTTGTTTTAGTGGTAAGTCGGCTTTTATTAATAATAACTGTTAATGTCAACATCAGATCAGCACACGGGGAAACAAACGCATGTCAAACACAGGTCTGCAGTGCGCCCCGCTGCACCAGAGACAGCAGTGGATTTTTTTACATAATCCATGTATCAAATATAAGAATAATCCATGTTCTTGTGCAGAAAAAGGATTGATTTAACAGTGGATGTTTGTGCTTCAAGCCTGTCTTAATTTGTTCCCTCTCTGCTCTGAGGACTCACTCACACTGCTGGACATAGTCATGTTTAGGCATTAAATAAATGATATTGATATTTAGTCCTTATCACCTATATAAGTGCATTGCAATTTTTTTTTCAAACAGTATTGAAACTGATACCATTGCTGGGTTGACCAATGAAAATCTTGGTCAACCATGACGGCATCACCAATTAGTCGACTAAACAACCAAAGTTGGCAGCTCTACAAATTAAGCTCTGATATGGCATTTTATCACATAATTTTGATATGTTGGTGATACTTGTTAACTGAGATAGAGCATCTTGTTCTTGGGAGTCGTTTTAGTGTTTGGTGGCATAAATAAAACAGAAATATCCAAATATTAAGCATCATAAACGTATAACTACTTATATTTACAGTAAAAAAAAAAAAAAGAGTGGAAAATAGGGACATGTAGGAGGCATAGAGAAGCCACAGTCTGTACTGGGAGGTCCTGCAGGGTGATGATGAGGGATGAGGGAGGGTTCTTCCATCGTCCATAACCATCTCCACTATCTTTAGGACCTTTAAGCTCCAGGTTGTTTTGGCTGCAGAAATTAAATTATTTAACATTTAATTAGTTGCTACTGGTTGTTTTTAAAACGATTGTTCAATATTCCTTTTTTTTTTTTTTTTTTTTTTTTTTAAATCTGACGTTCTGACTTGGTTCCAACCTTCTGTGACCTTTTAGAAGATCCATGAATAGGGGTTCCTAATGCAGCTGTGAAACCATAATGGGGCTTTTGGCCCTGATTCCTGTGTATTCTTTTGTTTCAGGGTGATTGAGCAGCTGGGAGGGAAGCAGCTGGTGATGAACCACATGCACCACGAGGACCAGCTCGTCCGATACAACGCGCTGCTCGCTGTGCAGAAGCTGATGGTCCACAACTGGTATGAAGTGGAATTTTGCTTTCTTTTGACTTTGACAGATCTACTGCTTTCGGGTGGTTTACTTTAGAAAAAGCAGCAAAATAGTCAGAATTGTTTGTAAAATCATTACAAGTGTATTGATTATCTATACAATAGTTATATATTTAATTTATAATGCACAGTATTTATTTATACTTTAGATATATCCTACTCAAGTACAAGTGATTGTACTCAAGTATGAGTAAGTCATATATATAATACTCAAGTATTAGCTCAATTAAATAGTACTCAAAGTAAAAGTTATTAGTTACTTTCACTCCCACGTTTATTTTTGGCAATAAATGTTGCCATGGTTCCCTTGCATACAGTAAACATCTCATGTATAAACTTAAAAAGGAAGATATCAAATCTTGCACAATTAGAACTAAATTTATTTCCACAAAGGCATCTGAAATAAAATGTTTGTCAGAATGTACAATTCTTTTTTTAAATAAAATAACACCAAGTAATTCAATTAAAAATTAAAATCATTCTCTCCCACTAAGTATAGCTACATTTATGAACTCTAACACTGAGAAAATAACCGGCATTCAAAGCTGTTTACGTTTAATCTGATTGGTCGGCTATGATATGATGCATACTAACTAATTACTTTACTTCTTTTAAAATGCACTTAAGTACAAGTAAAATGAGTGATTTAGAAATACACTTAAAAAAGTACAACTACCCATAAAAGCAACTCAGTTTACAGTAACGTGAGTACTTGTAATTGGTTTCTTTAACCTCCGTTATTTATATATGCACATGAATGTTTTAATGCTGCACTGATAGAGCGTGTGTCTGATTCACAGGGAATACCTGGGACGACAGCTCCAGTCCAGCGACCAGCAGCAGGCGTGAGTGCCAACGCGTTCCCAGTTTAAGCTTCAGCTCTTGGTTTGTGAAAAACTCCACTCTAAACGTTCCCTCCCCCGCTGTAACATGACCAAACTGGTGTGCTTTGTGTCTCTCCTGTTAAGTGGTGTGTTATGATTTTTGTGGCAGTGAACGTGTCGATGTAAAGAACTGTGAGTTATTAAATTATTACTGTAAACCACTGTACGAATAAGAATAAATATGCATATTTGTGTCTTATTCTTCTCTCCACTGTTAATGTGGGACATGTCTCTGCGATGGCATTTCAGAGGTAAAGTTATAGATCAGCTGCTCCTCGTAAAGGAATCTGACATTTATCGGTTGCTACCAACTTTGGTTTTGAGACCTTCCAGTTGCTGACGAACCTCTTGACATTCCCGACTTGACAGCCAATCCTCTCCATCTCTGAGAGTGGGGCAAAGGTAGCTCCACAGACCTTATCAACGTCCAGATCTCTGTCTGAGTAATATAGAACAAGTTGGATGTCCTCACCCGGGGTTTCCACTGGATACGTCTCCGCTGCGCCACGGCACCGATCCGGTATTTCACCGCTGTCCGCCGTCCTGTAATTCACACCGGTTGCTTTTTGAGTGCGCCGCGGTGCGCTCCGGTTGAACGACTGTGACGTCACGAGACGTCTCACGATATTTATATAATTGCGTGAGAACGCAGTTAAATGTATGTGTTATAAACACAATAAACAGATAAACAGGTCAGTGTTCCTAACGAAGACGAACTAGAACGTTGGACTCTGGATTTGTCATAGACACATGTTTTTAGCAACAGCCAACAGAGAAGAGCTAAAACTGCACCAGTAAAACATGAACTAAATCAAAGTTGCTGCAGTTTACAGTGTAGTTACAGTATGAGAGGAATCAATATAATGGATGTGAATTTGTTTTTACACATTATGACGTTTTGGTGATGTATTTACTTGAAATATATTCTGAAGTGTTTTATTTCAAAAAGTAACCCGATATTTTATTGCTGAGTACGTGCTTAATTTCATGTTTAGCTTCATTTGCTCTGTGCTGATTGATGCCTCGTGCTCCGGTGTCCGCTAGAAATAGAAGCCCTGCGTATATCTGGCGGAGGGCACCGGACTACCGCATCTGTGAAGGAGCAGACACGCACCGCAGCGGACCCGGTGGAAATTAACGCATAGAATAAAGGGGAAACCTATCAGCTCCGGTGGAAATTGGGGGTCATGTACGTACGTATTCACTGCTTTAGGCTTTGCAGCCTGAAGTCAGGTTGGATTAGAAACATCAGTGAGGATGCAGGGGGTATCCGTTTTTTTCTATCAGTCGTTAACTCCTCCTACACAATTTGTCTGATTTTGACAAATAAGCTATCAAAACTTGAAAAAGTTCCCAAGATTTATGCTTGTACTTTTATCTTTTGTAACTGAGTTACGTTAAACTAGAGTGGAGCTGCTAAAAATCTTAGCAAACAAATTACAAACCATTCAGCCTTTAACATGTTCAGCTAATATGTTCAACTCTGTTTAACCTTTTCACCCTCATTGATAATGTTAAGCTAATGCTTGGTTAATGCTAGCTAGGTTATTGCAAAGTTAGTGCTAATGCTTGGTTAATGTTATTGCTACTCACTAGGTTAATGCTTGGTTAATGTAAATGCTAGGTTAGTGCTAATGCTAGGATAACATTATTGCTAGGCAAGTGTCAATGCAAGTCTAATGCTGATGTTAGGTTAATGGTAATGCTAGCTAATGGGTAGAGTAATGTTAGTTAATGCTAATGCTAGCTAATAAAATATTAATGCTATGGAAATGCTAGTCTAATGCTGATATTGGGTAATGTTAGCTAATGAAATATTAATGCTAGTCGAATGCTGATGTTAGGTTATTGCTAATGTTAGTTAATGCTAATGAAAATATGAATGCTAGCTAATGCTATGTTAATTCTCATCTTAATGCTGATGTTAGATTAATGCTAATATTAGTTAATACTATGTTAATGCTAGCTAATGGTTATAGTAATGTTAATTAATGCTAATGCTAGCTAATGAAAATAATGCTAAGCTAATGCAGTGTGACGCGGGGCAGCAGCTGCATCCTCTCTTGCATTTATTTGGTTCCATGAAAACAGTCTTCTTTCTGTAGTGCACTTTCATTACCATTCCAAGAGCTCTAACGCACTTTGTTTTGCTCTTTATTATTTTGGCGTCAATTTCTTTGATTTAAGTTCACAAAATACTGGCAGAGCATAGAGACACATTTGGTCAGTTGTTGGTAAGGCATAGATATATGAATGTATTGTTACATCTCTCAGAAGAACTGTAGGTTGAAGAATTACTGTTGCCACGGAACTTCCTACACCCTTTGCACACTAAAGGAAAGTAAGCTAGCTGTCATCGGGTAACTTTACGTATGAAGTTTAAAAAGTTCCGAGCATTAGCCCATTAAGTCAACATGAAACCCATCAGGTAAAGAATAGGAACACAGTGTGTGGCTGTGGCCTAGATTTTATTTTTAAGGGAGTAAAGGACAAACTGCTGAGCACAGAAACTCCCACAAATAGGCTAATGGTGTGAATAATGATAGAAGAATAATAACCCTATTACAGGAGTAAGTCTAATCAAGAACACACAAAACAGAGAAGAGGATTCATTAGTGCTTTAATATCTTAAATGCCTTTTTTTTTGTGGGCTGAGTAATGAGACAATTTGAGCCAATAATTTGACCCAATATCATAGGCCCTGTCCCTTTGCTCTTTGACCCATCACAGCAACGTGGCTACATGCTAAGCTAACCCAAACATGTAAGACTGGTCACTAGGATAAACTAAAGAAATAAAAAACATCTCCGTCCACATAGATCTCAAAAAATCTGATGGTAAGTTCACAACCCAAAGTTTAGGCTGTGTTTGAAATCACATACTAACATTCTATAACCCACTCAATGAGTATTTACTGTCTACTATATACTATTAGTATGGTTGGGATGATGACCGTTCCCGAAGTATACTTAAGTTTCCCAAGATGCATTTTGAACCTCCAACAACACAAATCTGAAACTCACTGAGGTTAAATATCTCAGGTGATTCTCCACCTTTGAAAGTTCTGAAAACATTTTAAGCAAGAAAGTGACCAAGTACAATATCAACATGTGGTCATTTGATCCATAAAACTCCCGGAAAACACATTTCACACCCGCCTTTGTGCTACTGACAAAACTTCATGTTAACTTCAAAACAAGAGCCCTAATTACAAAGCAAACTAATGAAGACAAGAAGAGTTTGACTTTTAGCTTGAAACTGGTCCCAGGATGATTTACTTTCCGCTCACAATGCATCATGGGGCAGGTGAGTATGACTGGTGTGTCTGGGTATTTCTATGATTGGTGTGAATGAATAATGGTTTCTGTAGCACACTTAAAGTCTCCTTGAAAAAAGCACTATATAAATCCAGTCATTATTATTGTTATAAGGTGAAGGGATTCCTTAAAATGTGTTGTAACTCCTACAATGTTAATTCATTTTACCAGGCAAATCATTTGTTGGTTAGGTTAAAGTCGGCAAAGATGGCAGCACTTAGTAACAGTTAATACAAATACGCAATTAAAATAAAAGAACAACAACAGACCAAACAGAAAAGCAGAATTGTGAATTCAGAAACAGGCCAACCACAAGAAATAAATGTTTTTATTCTGTCTCAAAATGGTGTCACTGCCAGGTCGGCTTTGATGCACTTCCTCGCCTTCTGTTGTTGCTTTTTGTGATTTACAGCGGTTCATTCTCACCTGTCAGTGAACTCTGAACCTTGAAACTGTAGGTTTGATTCCCACTTATTATGCTGCCCCACATGCTGCTAAGGGTCAGTGTGTAAGTGGACACGTGCTTTCCCTCTCTTCATCGTTCCTTCTTTCAGCTTTGTTTGTCCTCTTTTTGAAAGAAGACAGAAAACTGTTTAGCCACTTCAGACCTTCTATTCTAACGAGGAACCACGTCTCTTTCATCTCTCACAGCCTTTTGGAGGAGATCAACTGGTCCTGCTCATCGGCTAGTCCAGCAATAAATAAATAAATGCGTAATATGCCTTTTATTTTAAAGAAACTTTTCTTTTGACAGGCGTGCTGTGAAATGCATGTTGCACAGGAAAAAATATAGATTTATGTTTGAAAAAATATGATATATTTTACGTTTTAATGACCGTGACAAAATGTGGGTTCCAGGGTGACACCAGTTGAGAACCCCTGGTCTAGTTTCACACTTTCCGACATTGATACACACCGACATGCATAGATATTGACACACATTTACACTATGTCCGTGCACGCATACACATACAGTATAATATATTTAAGCCCCATTTCCTTCAGTACACTTTCCCAGTATGGAAAAAGGTCTTTATACTGTATGTCCAGCATTGCTCTGGACAATCTATTATTTTAAGGGGCAGGGCTACTCAACTACAGTTTGCCGTGGGCCATATTGTCGGAAGGCAATGGTTTGTGGGACGGACATTCCTGGTACAGTTGCTCTCGTAGTGAACTGACACAAAGCACCATCACATTTTCAATATTTTTATTGAACTCTTCAAATTCTATAAACAGCACAAGTAATGAAAAATACAAGCAGCTTCAAGTTTAATTAAATAATAATCACAACATCTGCTGTTTAAAAAATGCGAGAAATAAGTAAACTGAAAACGTCTGTGGCTAAAACATCCACCCTTCTCGCAGGTGTCGTATCCGACAGAGGAATAACCTTCATAGAAGATATTACCTGTTGTTTCACTTTGTTGTCTATTGTCCGAAAATCGTCACAAAGTGCTGCAAACTGTCACAAAGCCGTGTGTGTACAGTTTTTAGCGAACATTAAACAATTTATTCACTAATTATTGACAGATGGGCCACGGGCTGGTTGAGGATTGGGCCGGATTTGGCCCACGGAACACGAGTTGAATAATGGTGGTATAGAGTTTTAAAGGAGAAAAAAATTATATATAAAGAGAGTTTCAAAGGAGGAGCTTTAGGCTATATTTTGGTGGACATATGGCAGTTTATGGGTAGAATTACCAGTTCTATGTTGAGTGGAATGAGTAGCAGGAGACAGAAGCTGCTGATTCATGGCCTTACTATTGTATTTTGCGCTCTGTCAGTTTAAAGTGTTTGAAATGCTATATTGGTGCTATATTTGATAGCTTTCCTAGCACAATCTACATACCTGAGCTAGCATCAGTAAGATCTAATAAATAATATCTATTATCACTGTGTGCTAAGTTATGAAGATGTTACTTTTGAGGCTTATATATCTACTTTTCAGTGTTATCAGCATAGTCGAAGTCAGATCTGCCTGAAATAATCAAGATTTAAAGGCTTAACATTGAGGAACAAAATCCTTGTCCTTTGAATCGCCAAAAGAAAACGATTGTCACCATGTTTTATTGATCAAACCTCTCGTTCTCGTAAGCGAGGGTCAGAATATCTCTGTTCCCATGGCGACCATCCAAACAGGTCAAGGATGGCCAGTGCTGTTGAGCGTAGGGCCACCTACAGTGTGATTAGACACAGTCTGTTAATTAGTGTAGGACCTATACCAAGCATGAGTAACTCTCTAACTACATTCATCATGACCCTTCACCAGTTCAACAAATAACTTTTGCAATAACAAAGAAAAAAAAAAAAACAAATTTGGCCCTCAGAGTTTTAAATTTCAAAATTTTCTGGGAGAGGATGCCCCCAGAGCCCTCTATAGCATTTGCGCCACTGGCGCTCGCTCACATGCTATACACGACCCCACTATGCTTTGAAAAATTTCTGGTGAGAACCCTGGTTATCAACTGACAAGTAAAAATCACACGTAAATTATGATGCTTGCTGGCCAGACAAGCTGATTTAAACCATCTTCAATGCCTGGATGTTTGACTTTTTTAACCAACTAAATATCTTAACTGAAATTTAAACTCCGTCTATAGCAGTGCTCCTGCTTGAGGAAAGTGAGTTTGCCCCTAAACTTGCAAAATATAACTGCCTTCTTTTCCCTGTGTAAGCAGAGCATTAAAGCCTTTAAAACACCTTCACACAAGCACATAAAACTCTTTGAATTAGAAGTAATTAAACTAAATCATGTCCCTCGGGGGTCTCTGTAATCCCACACCTTTCCTTGCTTTCTTTTTCAGTTTGGAGTCCAATGTTATGTTATCGAGTCAAATGAAAAGGGATGTACAAAGCTAATTTTATTGAACTGATAATTAATGTGCCTCCCTGGTAGACAGAAGGTTTAAGCACTCTCCAGAAACAGCCGTCAGATCTGATTTCCCTGCGGTCCTATTTGGCACATTTGTTGCAACTGAAAACAAGATGTGACTTATAACAACAGCCGAGCTCATAAATGTTACATTAATGGGATTTATGATTGTGCTGGTCGCTGTATTGCTCACAACCTCTCTTGAATATTTGATGTAGTCCTTAGAGCTTTTTTCCTGTTCATTATTTCTGCTGCCAGGTAATAAAATGCATCTAGTCTTTGCTGATTGGGAGGAATCCATTGTCAAGCTTTTAGGAAACTCGTTATGAGGAAATCTTTAAACAGACAAAGTCTAACTGTGTATCAGTCAGAATCGGAACCATGAGGGAGCTACACCTCCAATGGATGCAGCGTTGTGAATACCAAACAGAACATTCATGTTGAGCCAGCCTGTTGAACTTTGAGCTTTTTAACTCATTCACTGCCAGCCATTTTCAGAGCAGCCCCTCAGTGCCAGGCATTTTAGGTGATTTTCACTGATTTTTCAAGACCTACAGAATATTTTGTCGTATGACAATCTGACATCTGAAGGTTAGAGTTTCTACTTTCATCATAAAAAAGAATTGTGTTTCTAGCTTGTTTGGTTCTTCTGTAATCAGCAGTTGAATGGAGGCAAGTTTCACACAAATCGCCAGTTTGTGACAAAAAGATGAGAAAAACGTCTTTGTGACTTTAAAGCAATTTTTTTTGCTTTAGGTACACCTCAACTAAAGGTGTGAATGAAAATCATTTTCACGATATATCGCTATTTTTTTGGGTGCCGTTTTTAAATCGACATTTTTATTTAAAAAATCGATTTTGTTTCTTTTTTTTATTTGTGCAATATTTCAGTGGTGGTTACAATGCTTTCAATGTGTTGCAATGGTTATTTGATGCACTTGATTTTATGATGGCAGTGTGTAATGCCTGCAATATTTATGTATGCACAGACATTTTCATATAATCTGGTCAGATCAGTGCATAAACTAACACAATAGGATAAATTATATTTTTTTCTTATTTTTGTGCATTATCAATAACTCAATGTTCTCACTTACAGTTGTTACAATGTCGTCATTGTGTTGTCATGGTTACTTTGAGACTTCTACACAGTACTTTCAGTGAAAAGAAACTTGTTGCACTTTATTTTATGATGGCAGTTTGTAACACTGCATTTTCTTTTTTTCAGTGAAAATGTGCAAAAGCACTGATAATAAATAATAAATAGGATGTTTTGAAGCAAATAGTTTTGATTGAATTTATTCTCTGAATGATCAATATCTTCTGATGAACATATACAGATACTTCATTTTTCATCTTTACATTTAATTTTGATATTGACTGGGTAGACAATATCATATTGTGACCCAAGTATTGCAGTATGTATCGTATTGCAACATCCTTGCCAATACTCACCCCTAACCTCAACATTGGTTTCCTTCTATAAAACTACAAAAAAAACACTGAGACCTGGCTTTTGATGGGAAAATTATTATTATTTTTCTATCTCGGTCAGAGTTCAATGGTTTGCTTACTGTATTTTCACCGTCCTTCAAGTCTCTCCCCCCGACATTTTCCACACATGCAACTTCCTCCTCCTCCCAGACATGCTAAGTGTCACTGCTTGCTCCGTTTTTCTCAATAGTCTACTTAGTTCCACACATGCTCTGGTCGAGTGTGCACTGCTTTGAGCTGCTGGGAACTTCAGCATCAACTCTGGTAGCACCATTTTCTGTCTTGTAAACTCCTTTCCTCTCCCTCTGAGCTCTGCCCATCACGGGTGATCTCTCATCCAAAGGTGCGCTGCTGCCACCTACATGTCACCAGTTATTCACTACATCATTGTACAAGTTCTATATTCACGGGAAACCTTTGTCACACTGTCTCCTAGCAACACCAGCCGAAAACACAATTCACGTCTTCAGACGTGAATGGCACTCAATGAGTTAAAAAAAAAGCTCCAATGGTAACCTTGTTCAGTCAAACACAGCTCTTCTGTCCTTGCTCAGAGCACAGTGCTCTTTCAATAGGGTTGATTGCATGATTGAAACATGGGATCAAAACAAACGTATTTCAATGTCATCTCCAAGAAAGTATTAAATGGTTTTTGTGCTGCAGCGTTTGAGATCCGTTGATGTCCCGTGAGTCGTGATGTGCTTGGGTTCACAGTTACTAATGGTGAAGGTTGTTCTTTGTCTGATGGAGATTTGAAATCATATTTCAGTGGTTTGCTTTAGCTACTGTGTGTTTGTGCCTGGTTTATGGGGCCAGTTTGAGTCTATCATTACTAAATTCCACAGATGTTAAGCAAATGCAGCATCTATTTTCAGGGCCTGGTTTACGAAGATCCTAAATAAGGAGGGCTAAATTCTGGACGTGGTTAAAAGCTCAAATGCATCATGTGTTTAGCCCATGTTTTAAAGTTAGTGCACATTGTTACACTTGCAAACCTTTAGTAAATCATCCTCAAAGAGGTAATTTAAGGCTCATTGTGACATTGATAGTTCCTTTTTTCTGTTGCACACACAGCACAGGACTTAGAGACAGATTTTGATCAGCAGGTTGTAATATCGATCAACTTGTATTTAGTGTCTTCCTTCACCTTGTCTGTACATGCTATCGAAGGTCAGCACTACATGTCGAGCAGCCTTTTTGCGGCAGCTATGCATGTTTTATTATTGAAATTTAATAAATACATTTGTTTTACTGCATACTTGTGACAATCACCAGTCCTCCCTAAGGAAGAGAAAGAAAAGCTTTATTATAGGGAGAATATGAAAAGAGAGGGCAGTGGGGGTGGGGGGTAAGGGAACAGGGAAGAGGGAGTCGGGGTAGGACAATGGTAGGGGTGGGGAAAGAGTTGACTATTTTAAGGTGAGAGTGAAATGTTACATTTATTTATAAAGTGCTTTACAACCCAGAAGGTAACTCAAGAGCTTCACATTAACAAAATCAACAACAGTAATGGATGCTTGCTCTCTGTTTAGATCTAAATCCTGCAGGATTACAGCTCTGCAGAACTGAGTTTAGACTCCTGTGTGTTGGTGTTCTTTTGTATTAATGCAAAATTGAGTCCATTGCTTGCTTGTGTGTCTCTCATTCACGGTGAACGTTCATTGAATGTGTCTTTGCATGTTTTTTTTTTTGCATACCTGTACATCATAGTGTATTTGTGAGTGTGTATGTCTTTGTACATGCAGCGGTTTCTCCAAGAGTTTATTGTTCAATTCTGAAATACCTGGAGACTTAATTTAGACTTGTTAAATTTTTCACGAGCATTTATTTGTTTGTTTGTTGGCAGGGTTACATCAAAAGTACTGAATTTTGACATTTTAATCAAAGATAGACCTTACGCCATGAAAGATCCCATTAACTTTTGGAATCAATACTGATTCTGGATTTGTTTCAGAAATCTCTCATCATTGGTGAAATTTCAAAAATTCATATCTCTGTTTGGAATTGTCAATCTTAACCATGAAATCTGGCTCAGTTATGTGGGTTTGGTTTCTTAATTACCTCACTAAGTTTCATCCGTATTGTATGATTTTTCAAACAAAAAAAATGGGGGTACCCATGCATTTGGACCTACTGTATTGTACTTAATAGGGATGGAAATTTCCTCCAAGCCTTTAAAGTGTGAATGATCATGGTTCCAGGTATGTTTTAATACTGTCATGCTTTTGGCATTCTAGACTGTGTGTTGTGTAATTTGCAGCTCTGTAGGGTGGTATTACCTGCATCATTTAGCAAATCTATTCCAAGGTGTTACCTGTTCCTCTGTCAGAGTGCACTGGTGTGTGAACTTGAAAATGTGGTTGATAATGAAAAAAGCTCTCAATGCAGTTCCAGGTCAGTGTGTTTTAATACGAAAGGAAAACACATCAAACCATTGGGAGACCATTACAAAAAGGTCCAAACCCAGGACATTCTCACCGTGAAGCCAACCGTGTGCTTTTTCTCCTTTCAAATCGTGACTTTCTGTTCCCTCCTTTTCACTTTTTTCTCCCTAGAACTTTCTGGAGAAGTCCACTGAGAGGGAAACTCGTCAGGAGTACGCTCTTGCCATGATTCAGTGCAAGGTCCTGAAGCAGCTGGAAAATCTGGACCAGCAGAAGTACGACGACGAGGACATCACCGAAGACATCAAGTTCCTGTTGGAGAGGCTGGGAGAGAGCGTGCAGGATCTGAGGTGCCCCAAGCAATTTCACATTCCCACTTCATCTCCTGTCTTAAGTGCTGCCACTACACAGGAGAGACATGTGGGACGCACATGTGTGGATGTGTGCGCGTGACATGATACTTTCACGTCTTTGAAGCTGTTCACTACTTCTACTGCCTCTGACATCAGGCTCTCATCTAAGCCAGAGTTTTTTGAAAACACACATGTTGCAGAATATACAACAAAGACATGGTTTGAGTATTAAATTTGGTATTTTAGTAAATCTCACAAAAGTTTGCGACTTACTCACACATTAATTGGCTGTGACTGAGGCTGGGCGATTAATCTATATTTTAATCAAACTATATAGAAAAAATATATAATTTATACCAATATTTAATTTTAAAGATGATTTTCTACTTCTTCCTATGTATGCCTCTCACACAAACACTTAAATCTGTTGAAATGCCCCTGAAACCCCTTCCTACCAACACAATCGATCCACCATGATGTAATTTGGTTGTAATTTGTCACTTTTAAATCCCTCCATATAAGTCAAAATCAATTTTCCCTTTTAATCATATGTTTTAGCTCGTTTGATGAGTACAGCTCTGAGCTGAAGTCCGGCCGCCTGGAGTGGAGCCCCGTCCACAAGTCTGAAAAGTTCTGGCGTGAAAACGCCGTCCGACTGAATGAGAAGAACTACGAGCTCCTCAAGTAAGACCATGTTTTTATCCTCTAAGGTCTGCGTGACTTTGAAAACATGCCCGTGCCAAATCAAAACTTCTCTAAAATCCCTTTGGTTGAAAATAATATGTTACACTTAGTAAAATACATGTATTTTTATACGTTTGTGTATCATTCTGGTGTTCTGGATTAATGGATAATGGACAATTGAGTTGAATCTGACATTTTTGTTCACTTTTGGCTATTTTAAGTGATGGTAGACTGCAGCAGAAATAATGCTGACATCACAGGGTTCCTATGGGTGCACTAACCTTTAGGATGTCCTGACTTGGAGCCTAAATACTGCAGCACAAATTTTATTTCCTTTGTGTGCTCAGAAAAAAAGCACATGCCTCAGTCACTACTGGTGACATTCTATCACTGCTCCATCAGGAGCATTTTGACAAACTGCTGCATGGCCCAGAAACCCACAGGCTGAGGGTCTTTTTAAACTGCATTTTTAGTTGAACTAGATTTATATTTCACAAAGTGAAAGTATATAAATACAGTGTGTTGTTTCAATTAAAAAAAAAAAAAAAAAAAAGTAATTTAAAAAAATCAACCCCATTTAAACTCTAGGCGACCCCACATGGGGTCCCAACCCCAAGGTTTAAAAACAGTGATTCAGTGGCTCCCAAATAGATTTATTTCTGTAGTTTTTATCATGTCTGGTCATTTCACGCCTGGAGTGGAACCAAGACTGACACTTTATTTATTAATTGTCCCCTCTCTCTCTCTCTCTCTCTCTCTCTCTCTCTCTCTCTCTCTCTCTCTCTCTCTCTCTCTCTCTCTCTCTCTCTACCCCTGTAGTGCCATTGCGTACCCCATTTGAGAAACGCTGCACTACACCACCGTGCTGCCCTCGGTGCAGTTTTCCTCTGAAGAATCTTTAATTATGCATTGACCAACGTATTTAGCCACACCTTGTTTGTCAGGGTTAGGACGTCTCATCTCCTTTAAAGGGTGATCTTAATGCATTGCAAGACATTTTGGACAATGTGATGCTTCCAGCTTTGTGGGAACAGTTTAGAGAAGGCATTTTGTTATTCCAACAGTGCACAAAGCCAGGATCATGTAAACTGGAACCAGGCCTTCTCATCCAACGTCTGTGCCTGACCTCACTAATGCTCTACATAATGAACATGGACACAAGTTCCTACAGAAACACTCTAACGTCTGATAGAAACTTTCCCAGCAGATGTAAATTAGTTTTAGGCTAACTCTAATACAGTGAGTCAAATGGTAACATTTATATTTTTTATTGCACATGGCCCTTTACAAATCAACAAAACCCTTCAGACAATAGAGGAAGCTGTTAGAGATGCAGAAGGACCTACTGTATGTTGAAGGAGGAAATGGATTTGAAGCCGTCATTAGTCTAAATTCTTTGAACACGTATATCTGACAGCAAAGCCCAAAACTGTACACACAGCTGTAGCCTTTAGATTGATTAATGATTTGGCTGCAATAACGTGATTGTTTGGATCTTTTGTATGAATATAAATGTATAAATATGTGCATGACACACACACACACACTGATCAGTGGTAAATGGTAAATGGACTTGATTTTATATAGCGCTTTATCACCACACTGAAGCAGTCTCAAAGCGCTTTACATATCAGCTCATTCACCCAATCACTCTCACATTCACACACCAGTGGGACATGCAAGGCGCTAGTCGACCACTGGGAGTAACTTAGGGTTCAGTGTCTTGCCCAAGGACACTTCGACACATAGTCAGGTACTGGGATCGATCAGAAGACGACCCTCTACCACCTGAGCCACGGTCGCCAGTGTCATTACTAGATATTGTCTTTCCATTACAAGGACAGGAGATAAACTGGGGCATTTGTTATTCCAGTCACACACCTGCGCTGTGCTTGTTGTCATTGGCGATCATTGTCCTGTTTGAAGTCATTCTCAGTACTGAGATGTTATTACAGCCTGTGGTAGAGCTGAGCTGTACTCTGAGAATAAAAGTGTGACTAAAACCTGCCTGTTGTGCTGCAGGATCCTGACCAGGCTTCTGGAAGTGTCCGACGATCCTCAGGTCATCGCAGTGGCTGCGCACGACGTCGGGGAATACGTCCGTCACTTCCCTCGTGGTAAACGGTGAGGCCTGAGATTAAAGAGGAACATTTGTGGTGGTTCTATCAGTGAATATTTCACAAAGAGGTGAACTGATCTACTCACAACTACAGAGTTGATGGTAGAAGAAGAGGAAACGTTCTGTGAGGCATTGGAAACACCTTAATGACACACAAACTGTATTACATTGCATTACATTACAATTCAGCCCTTTAGAACATTTCTGAATCCTAGTACCCCTTTGTTCGACTACAATATTTTGCTTAGAAAACGATTTAAAACAACTATAGAGCATAATGACTGATTTTAAAGAATCTCATTTTGTAAATAAGTGGAAAAAAACAGTATTTAAAGCAATGGTTCTCAACCTTTTTTAGATCGTGACCCCATTTTTATATCACTCATTTTTTTAGAATTAGTTTTTTACTGCATTTTAGTTGAACTAAATTTATATTTAACGAAGTGAAAGTATAGAAATAAATTTTTTTAAGATTGTGTGTTGTTTTAATCTAAAAAAAAAAATCATTAAACTTTTTCAAAAAAAGATTTAAAATGTTCATAAATTTCAGGCGACCTCACATGGGGTCCCGACTCAAAACACAGATTTAGTGGCTGAATAGGTCTATTACTACAATTTTTTATCTTTTATTTATTTTATTTATTTATTCAGTTCATTTCCGACATGGTTGCATTCATTCATTTTTTTGTCCTTTTGCATGCCGGAAAGGGCGACGGAAAAAAGCATTATGCTTATCCAGATCCGTCCCCTAATTTGAACACAGATAATTTTACATCAAACCTCGTTTCTTCCCTTTTTTTTTTTTTTTTTTTTTTTTGGTCCTTTTTTATGTGATGTGTTCTCGTCTGCAGTCATTGTTCCTGTTGTTACTCCTCTTCACTGTCCTTTTTCTCCGTATCTCCTCGGGCTTTCTTTTCCAGTCGTTGTTTACGTTCCTCCAACTCTCCAAACGAAAAGTTCTTCTTCTTTCTGGTCATCTCATACCTGGGGGGGGAAACAAGACTGACACTTTATTTGTTAATTGTTGTCTCTCTCTCTCTCTCTCTCTCAAATACCCCCAGTAGTGCCATCGCGTACCCCCATTTGAGAAACACTGCTTTAGACCATCCAATTCGTCCCGCACGAGAAAATAAAAATCAGAGAAACCATGAATCATGGTGTAAATTACCAACTAATTCAGCTAGCTCAGCTAGATATCTCCAAAATAATTTACAAATTCAATGCAACTTCACAATATTAGCTGCACTCACATTTCCCCCATGCTAATATCACGTGATGACAGTCATTTTAATCTCAAATAGTTAAAAGAACTCTGAATTTGTTTCCAAAATCCTGCAATTTTCTTCAAATTATTCCGCAAAATTTCCCCCAAATTACATAAAAATTGTCCACAAAATCTAAAAAATGTGAAGTGAAGATTCTGCAGGAACTGATATGTGTCACTTATGATTTGATATTATCAGTGCCGTATATATTTTATAATTTTTTTTAATACGTGGAAGTACAAAGTAGAGCTCAATAATAATTTTTAAATTCTTAATTTTCCTGCCTAAAATCTGTGGGCCACTTAAGATAAACTGCTCCGTATTTGGCCCCTGAACTAAAGTGAGTTAGACACCCCTGATATAAATGATGAACTGTCAGAAGTCATTATATATTATAGGCTGATGGCTCTACGTGCTTCTTTAACACTGTCAAATATCCGTGATCTCTTTTGGAAGGTTACACCTCACTAAGACTCATTATACACCAGTGTTTCTATAGCGACGCACTTCAGACAAACAAAGCCAAGAGCTTCTGTGGATTGATGATATTGATCCCACAAGTCTGTTTGCTCAGACACGCTGTAGGAAAGACAAAGAGCCAAACATCTGAAGCTGTTCTGAGGAAAAAAGAATCAAACAAGTCTTTTTACTAAGTACGGGATTTATGTTAAAGCAGAGTCCGTGCAGTCCTGTGCTCCCACTTTTGAGGACCTTTAGTGAATAAATAAGCAAATTATTAGGGCTCTAGTCAACAAAGGAGATAGTTGGTCGACCAAGACTATGGCACACGTAGCAATTAGTCGACCAAAAAAAAAAAAATCAAGGAGGACAAGGAGAAAGAAAAAGAGAGAAATATTTAGTTTTGGCGTTTTGTGGTGCTGATTAGCTTTTAAACACAGACCATTTATGATATGAACCTTATTTAAGCTTTGACCAGAAGCCGACAAAGCAAAAGTGAAACCTACAGGTCTGACAGACATTAGGTATTTATATCTCAACTCGACCTGAAACCGACAATTAAAACCTATTTTTTCCTCATACAAATGACATATTTACATTTGTTTTAGTGGTAAGTCGGCTTTTATTAATAATAACTGTTAATGTCAACATCAGATCAGCACACGGGGAAACAAACGCATGTCAAACACAGGTCTGCAGTGCGCCCCGCTGCACCAGAGACAGCAGTGGATTTTTTTACATAATCCATGTATCAAATATAAGAATAATCCATGTTCTTGTGCAGAAAAAGGATTGATTTAACAGTGGATGTTTGTGCTTCAAGCCTGTCTTAATTTGTTCCCTCTCTGCTCTGAGGACTCACTCACACTGCTGGACATAGTCATGTTTAGGCATTAAATAAATGATATTGATATTTAGTCCTTATCACCTATATAAGTGCATTGCAATTTTTTTTTCAAACAGTATTGAAACTGATACCATTGCTGGGTTGACCAATGAAAATCTTGGTCAACCATGACGGCATCACCAATTAGTCGACTAAACAACCAAAGTTGGCAGCTCTACAAATTAAGCTCTGATATGGCATTTTATCACATAATTTTGATATGTTGGTGATACTTGTTAACTGAGATAGAGCATCTTGTTCTTGGGAGTCGTTTTAGTGTTTGGTGGCATAAATAAAACAGAAATATCCAAATATTAAGCATCATAAACGTATAACTACTTATATTTACAGTAAAAAAAAAAAAAAGAGTGGAAAATAGGGACATGTAGGAGGCATAGAGAAGCCACAGTCTGTACTGGGAGGTCCTGCAGGGTGATGATGAGGGATGAGGGAGGGTTCTTCCATCGTCCATAACCATCTCCACTATCTTTAGGACCTTTAAGCTCCAGGTTGTTTTGGCTGCAGAAATTAAATTATTTAACATTTAATTAGTTGCTACTGGTTGTTTTTAAAACGATTGTTCAATATTCCTTTTTTTTTTTTTTTTTTTTTTTTAAATCTGACGTTCTGACTTGGTTCCAACCTTCTGTGACCTTTTAGAAGATCCATGAATAGGGGTTCCTAATGCAGCTGTGAAACCATAATGGGGCTTTTGGCCCTGATTCCTGTGTATTCTTTTGTTTCAGGGTGATTGAGCAGCTGGGAGGGAAGCAGCTGGTGATGAACCACATGCACCACGAGGACCAGCTCGTCCGATACAACGCGCTGCTCGCTGTGCAGAAGCTGATGGTCCACAACTGGTATGAAGTGGAATTTTGCTTTCTTTTGACTTTGACAGATCTACTGCTTTCGGGTGGTTTACTTTAGAAAAAGCAGCAAAATAGTCAGAATTGTTTGTAAAATCATTACAAGTGTATTGATTATCTATACAATAGTTATATATTTAATTTATAATGCACAGTATTTATTTATACTTTAGATATATCCTACTCAAGTACAAGTGATTGTACTCAAGTATGAGTAAGTCATATATATAATACTCAAGTATTAGCTCAATTAAATAGTACTCAAAGTAAAAGTTATTAGTTACTTTCACTCCCACGTTTATTTTTGGCAATAAATGTTGCCATGGTTCCCTTGCATACAGTAAACATCTCATGTATAAACTTAAAAAGGAAGATATCAAATCTTGCACAATTAGAACTAAATTTATTTTCCACAAAGGCATCTGAAATAAAATGTTTGTCAGAATGTACAATTCTTTTTTTAAATAAAATAACACCAAGTAATTCAATTAAAAATTAAAATCATTCTCTCCCACTAAGTATAGCTACATTTATGAACTCTAACACTGAGAAAATAACCGGCATTCAAAGCTGTTTACGTTTAATCTGATTGGTCGGCTATGATATGATGCATACTAACTAATTACTTTACTTCTTTTAAAATGCACTTAAGTACAAGTAAAATGAGTGATTTAGAAATACACTTAAAAAAGTACAACTACCCATAAAAGCAACTCAGTTACAGTAACGTGAGTACTTGTAATTGGTTTCTTTAACCTCCGTTATTTATATATGCACATGAATGTTTTAATGCTGCACTGATAGAGCGTGTGTCTGATTCACAGGGAATACCTGGGACGACAGCTCCAGTCCAGCGACCAGCAGCAGGCGTGAGTGCCAACGCGTTCCCAGTTTAAGCTTCAGCTCTTGGTTTTGTGAAAAACTCCACTCTAAACGTTCCCTCCCCCGCTGTAACATGACCAAACTGGTGTGCTTTGTGTCTCTCCTGTTAAGTGGTGTGTTATGATTTTTGTGGCAGTGAACGTGTCGATGTAAAGAACTGTGAGTTATTAAATTATTACTGTAAACCACTGTACGAATAAGAATAAATATGCATATTTGTGTCTTATTCTTCTCTCCACTGTTAATGTGGGACATGTCTCTGCGATGGCATTTCAGAGGTAAAGTTATAGATCAGCTGCTCCTCGTAAAGGAATCTGACATTTATCGGTTGCTACCAACTTTGGTTTTGAGACCTTCCAGTTGCTGACGAACCTCTTGACATTCCCGACTTGACAGCCAATCCTCTCCATCTCTGAGAGTGGGGCAAAGGTAGCTCCACAGACCTTATCAACGTCCAGATCTCTGTCTGAGTAATATAGAACAAGTTGGATGTCTCACCCGGGGTTTCCACTGGATACGTCTCCGCTGCGCCACGGCACCGATCCGGTATTTCACCGCTGTCCGCCGTCCTGTAATTCACACCGGTTGCTTTTTGAGTGCGCCGCGGTGCGCTCCGGTTGAACGACTGTGACGTCACGAGACGTCTCACGATATTTATATAATTGCGTGAGAACGCAGTTAAATGTATGTGTTATAAACACAATAAACAGATAAACAGGTCAGTGTTCCTAACGAAGACGAACTAGAACGTTGGACTCTGGATTTGTCATAGACACATGTTTTTAGCAACAGCCAACAGAGAAGAGCTAAAACTGCACCAGTAAAACATGAACTAAATCAAAGTTGCTGCAGTTTACAGTGTAGTTACAGTATGAGAGGAATCAATATAATGGATGTGAATTTGTTTTTACACATTATGACGTTTTGGTGATGTATTTACTTGAAATATATTCTGAAGTGTTTTATTTCAAAAAGTAACCCGATATTTTATTGCTGAGTACGTGCTTAATTTCATGTTTAGCTTCATTTGCTCTGTGCTGATTGATGCCTCGTGCTCCGGTGTCCGCTAGAAATAGAAGCCCTGCGTATATCTGGCGGAGGGCACCGGACTACCGCATCTGTGAAGGAGCAGACACGCACCGCAGCGGACCCGGTGGAAATTAACGCATAGAATAAAGGGGAAACCTATCAGCTCCGGTGGAAATTGGGGGTCATGTACGTACGTATTCACTGCTTTAGGCTTTGCAGCCTGAAGTCAGGTTGGATTAGAAACATCAGTGAGGATGCAGGGGGTATCCGTTTTTTCTATCAGTCGTTAACTCCTCCTACACAATTTGTCTGATTTTGACAAATAAGCTATCAAAACTTGAAAAAGTTCCCAAGATTTATGCTTGTACTTTTATCTTTTGTAACTGAGTTACGTTAAACTAGAGTGGAGCTGCTAAAAATCTTAGCAAACAAATTACAAACCATTCAGCCTTTAACATGTTCAGCTAATATGTTCAACTCTGTTTAACCTTTTCACCCTCATTGATAATGTTAAGCTAATGCTTGGTTAATGCTAGCTAGGTTATTGCAAAGTTAGTGCTAATGCTTGGTTAATGTTATTGCTACTCACTAGGTTAATGCTTGGTTAATGTAAATGCTAGGTTAGTGCTAATGCTAGGATAACATTATTGCTAGGCAAGTGTCAATGCAAGTCTAATGCTGATGTTAGGTTAATGGTAATGCTAGCTAATGGGTAGAGTAATGTTAGTTAATGCTAATGCTAGCTAATAAAATATTAATGCTATGGAAATGCTAGTCTAATGCTGATATTGGGTAATGTTAGCTAATGAAAATATTAATGCTAGTCGAATGCTGATGTTAGGTTATTGCTAATGTTAGTTAATGCTAATGAAAATATGAATGCTAGCTAATGCTATGTTAATTCTCATCTTAATGCTGATGTTAGATTAATGCTAATATTAGTTAATACTATGTTAATGCTAGCTAATGGTTATAGTAATGTTAATTAATGCTAATGCTAGCTAATGAAAATAATGCTAAGCTAATGCAGTGTGACGCGGGGCAGCAGCTGCATCCTCTCTTGCATTTATTTGGTTCCATGAAAACAGTCTTCTTTCTGTAGTGCACTTTCATTACCATTCCAAAGAGCTCTAACGCACTTTGTTTTGCTCTTTATTATTTTGGCGTCAATTTCTTTGATTTAAGTTCACAAAATACTGGCAGAGCATAGAGACACATTTGGTCAGTTGTTGGTAAGGCATAGATATATGAATGTATTGTTACATCTCTCAGAAGAACTGTAGGTTGAAGAATTACTGTTGCCACGGAACTTCCTACACCCTTTGCACACTAAAGGAAAGTAAGCTAGCTGTCATCGGGTAACTTTACGTATGAAGTTTAAAAAGTTCCGAGCATTAGCCCATTAAGTCAACATGAAACCCATCAGGTAAAGAATAGGAACACAGTGTGTGGCTGTGGCCTAGATTTTATTTTTAAGGGAGTAAAGGACAAACTGCTGAGCACAGAAACTCCCACAAATAGGCTAATGTGTGAATAATGATAGAAGAATAATAACCCTATTACAGGAGTAAGTCTAATCAAGAACACACAAAACAGAGAAGAGGATTCATTAGTGCTTTAATATCTTAAATGCCTTTTTTTTTGTGGGCTGAGTAATGAGACAATTTGAGCCAATAATTTGACCCAATATCATAGGCCCTGTCCCTTTGCTCTTTGACCCATCACAGCAACGTGGCTACATGCTAAGCTAACCCAAACATGTAAGACTGGTCACTAGGATAAACTAAAGAAATAAAAAACATCTCCGTCCACATAGATCTCAAAAAATCTGATGGTAAGTTCACAACCCAAAGTTTAGGCTGTGTTTGAAATCACATACTAACATTCTATAACCCACTCAATGAGTATTTACTGTCTACTATATACTATTAGTATGGTTGGGATGATGACCGTTCCCGAAGTATACTTAAGTTTCCCAAGATGCATTTTGAACCTCCAACAACACAAATCTGAAACTCACTGAGGTTAAATATCTCAGGTGATTCTCCACCTTTGAAAGTTCTGAAAACATTTTAAGCAAGAAAGTGACCAAGTACAATATCAACATGTGGTCATTTGATCCATAAAACTCCCGGAAAACACATTTCACACCCGCCTTTGTGCTACTGACAAAACTTCATGTTAACTTCAAAACAAGAGCCCTAATTACAAAGCAAACTAATGAAGACAAGAAGAGTTTGACTTTTAGCTTGAAACTGGTCCCAGGATGATTTTACTTTCCGCTCACAATGCATCATGGGGCAGGTGAGTATGACTGGTGTGTCTGGGTATTTCTATGATTGGTGTGAATGAATAATGGTTTCTGTAGCACACTTAAAGTCTCCTTGAAAAAAGCACTATATAAATCCAGTCATTATTATTGTTATAAGGTGAAGGGATTCCTTAAAATGTGTTGTAACTCCTACAATGTTAATTCATTTTACCAGGCAAATCATTTGTTGGTTAGGTTAAAGTCGGCAAAGATGGCAGCACTTAGTAACAGTTAATACAAATACGCAATTAAAATAAAAGAACAACAACAGACCAAACAGAAAAGCAGAATTGTGAATTCAGAAACAGGCCAACCACAAGAAATAAATGTTTTTATTCTGTCTCAAAATGGTGTCACTGCCAGGTCGGCTTTGATGCACTTCCTCGCCTTCTGTTGTTGCTTTTTGTGATTTACAGCGGTTCATTCTCACCTGTCAGTGAACTCTGAACCTTGAAACTGTAGGTTTGATTCCCACTTATTATGCTGCCCCACATGCTGCTAAGGGTCAGTGTGTAAGTGGACACGTGCTTTCCTCTCTTCATCGTTCCTTCTTTCAGCTTTGTTTGTCCTCTTTTTGAAAGAAGACAGAAAACTGTTTAGCCACTTCAGACCTTCTATTCTAACGAGGAACCACGTCTCTTTCATCTCTCACAGCCTTTTGGAGGAGATCAACTGGTCCTGCTCATCGGCTAGTCCAGCAATAAATAAATAAATGCGTAATATGCCTTTTATTTTAAAGAAACTTTTCTTTTGACAGGCGTGCTGTGAAATGCATGTTGCACAGGAAAAAATATAGATTTATGTTTGAAAAAATATGATATATTTTACGTTTTAATGACCGTGACAAAATGTGGGTTCCAGGGTGACACCAGTTGAGAACCCCTGGTCTAGTTTCACACTTTCCGACATTGATACACACCGACATGCATAGATATTGACACACATTTACACTATGTCCGTGCACGCATACACATACAGTATAATATATTTAAGCCCCATTTCCTTCAGTACACTTTCCCAGTATGGAAAAAGGTCTTTATACTGTATGTCCAGCATTGCTCTGGACAATCTATTATTTTAAGGGGCAGGGCTACTCAACTACAGTTTGCCGTGGGCCATATTGTCGGAAGGCAATGGTTTGTGGGACGGACATTCCTGGTACAGTTGCTCTCGTAGTGAACTGACACAAAGCACCATCACATTTTCAATATTTTTATTGAACTCTTCAAATTCTATAAACAGCACAAGTAATGAAAAATACAAGCAGCTTCAAGTTTAATTAAATAATAATCACAACATCTGCTGTTTAAAAAATGCGAGAAATAAGTAAACTGAAAACGTCTGTGGCTAAAACATCCACCCTTCTCGCAGGTGTCGTATCCGACAGAGGAATAACCTTCATAGAAGATATTACCTGTTGTTTCACTTTGTTGTCTATTGTCCGAAAATCGTCACAAAGTGCTGCAAACTGTCACAAAGCCGTGTGTGTACAGTTTTTAGCGAACATTAAACAATTTATTCACTAATTATTGACAGATGGGCCACGGGCTGGTTGAGGATTGGGCCGGATTTGGCCCACGGAACACGAGTTGAATAATGGTGGTATAGAGTTTTAAAGGAGAAAAAAATTATATATAAAGAGAGTTTCAAAGGAGGAGCTTTAGGCTATATTTTGGTGGACATATGGCAGTTTATGGGTAGAATTACCAGTTCTATGTTGAGTGGAATGAGTAGCAGGAGACAGAAGCTGCTGATTCATGGCCTTACTATTGTATTTTGCGCTCTGTCAGTTTAAAGTGTTTGAAATGCTATATTGGTGCTATATTTGATAGCTTTCCTAGCACAATCTACATACCTGAGCTAGCATCAGTAAGATCTAATAAATAATATCTATTATCACTGTGTGCTAAGTTATGAAGATGTTACTTTTGAGGCTTATATATCTACTTTTCAGTGTTATCAGCATAGTCGAAGTCAGATCTGCCTGAAATAATCAAGATTTAAAGGCTTAACATTGAGGAACAAAATCCTTGTCCTTTGAATCGCCAAAAGAAAACGATTGTCACCATGTTTTATTGATCAAACCTCTCGTTCTCGTAAGCGAGGGTCAGAATATCTCTGTTCCCATGGCGACCATCCAAACAGGTCAAGGATGGATGAAAGGATGCTGAGCGTGGAGGGGAGAGCTCCCGTGTGAATTCTGCCGTTAAGTCGTTAACACGTGTTATGTCACGCTGTCTTTGTTGAGGATGCTGGCATTTGATGGCTCTTGAGGTTTGCCATAACGGGATCGTAGATGGAAAACTGCTGTAGACACATTCTCAACTTTAGACTCCTGTTAATGATTAGAGGTGAAGAGGCAGATGTATGATCTGTAAATAGCACACTACAGCAGGAAAATCATATTTTAAATGTAGTACAAAATTATTTACAGAGGAATACATTGAAACAAGCCCCCCCAAAAAAACAAAAAGCAAACAACATTAAAATAACAACTAAAATAAGTAAAATACAGTCATCATATCAATGTGAAGATCTGTCTAGAACACCAGCACAGGCTTTGTTTAAATAGATTGCATTGAAGCTGGTAATTACTCACACAATGAATGTATATTTAATCACTTGTCACTTGTCACTTGCTTGTTCATGTGGTATTTTTGGGTTCTTTCCTTTTTATTACAAATTTTACATTTTGATCGCGCTTTGAGATGACTTTTGTTGTAATTAGCGCTATATAAATAAAGTTGAATGCAATTGAATTGTCAAGAGCTCTGGATGTCACTGGCTTTACACCAGAAATATCCTGTTGTGTTTGAATCCATGAAGCTTTTATGGAGATCTCAAACAAAGCTCAGTGATGGAGGGTAATTGTCAGGTCAATAGTGTGATTGCCAGCACCAAAGTGTGCGAGGCCAGATAATCATCAGCTCCTCCATGTAATCTGTGGTGAACTATTTAGTATTTCAATTGTTCGATGTTCCCTTTTGGGAAAATTGATTTGATCTGAAATCCGACACGCTATAGTTGTGATCACGAGAGGATATTTCACTTTATTTTTGTTTCTCGAGGTCACCTTCTAACTGGGTTGCTTTTTAACAACTGCTCTGCATATGTTACAGAGTACAACTTATATATCAGGGTATGGCAGGTTGGTTCCTCAATTTCTTCTGATTCGAATCAGATCCGGATTGCGCACTTCATCATTTTTCCCAAAAATGTGTTTGCCCATACATTTGGACCTACTGTATCGGGTAGCGCTTTATAATACAGCCCGTGTGGGAGTTACCCCGTAAGACAGCAGGAGTTACCCTGTAAGACAGCGGGAGTTACCCTGTAAGACAGTGGGACTGACCCCATAAGACAGTGGGAGTTACCCCATAAGACAGTGGGAGTTACCCCGTAAGACAGCAAGAGTTACCCTGTAAGACAGCAGGAGTTACCCTGTAAGACAGTGGGAGTTACCCCATAAGACAGTGGGAGTTACCCCATAAGACAGCAGGAGTTACCCTGTAAGACAGTGGGACTGACCCCATAAGACAGTGGGAGTTACCCCGTAAGACAGCAAGAGTTACCCTGTAAGACAGCGAGAGTTACCCTGTAAGACAGCGAGAGTTACCCTGTAAGACAGTTACCCCGTAAGACAGTAAGAGTTACCCTGTAAGACAGTGGGAGTTACCCCATAAGACAGCAGGAGTTACCCTGTAAGACAGTGGGAGTGACCCCATAAGACAGTGGGAGTTACCCCATAAGACAGCAAGAGTTACCCTGTAAGACAGCGAGAGTTACCCTGTAAGACACAAGCTATATTAAAAAGTGCTACTTTGTATCAATTTTCTTCCAAACCTTTACAGTGTGAATGGTAATGGAATCATGATCAGGGTCATTGATCCAGATAATTGCCAATATCTTGCAAAGAGGATATTTGGTGCTTAGCAGAGGTTTAAACTCCCTCTGTGTATTTTTCTGTGTATCTGTTCCATCTTGTGTAGTAGAGTGGGTTTCATATTCCTTCCAACATCTTGAATTCACTTTTTGGGTGATTTTCTGCAGGTCCACACACGGTAACCAAGGATCGTACGTTTGATAAACAACAACAGAAAAAACTCTCCTGGTGGGCCCAGGAGAGCCAGTAATCTTATCTTCAAAGGCAAACAGATGAGTTTGTTCTGTTGCCATGACAACAACATGTGTCCTTGGCTTTATTCACACTTTTGGCATACAGCATTCTCCCATTCATTTTATCTGTAAATGCAGTTTGTTGCATCTATTTGTATTGTTAAGTAATCATTGAAACATATGCAAAGAGTTCTTTATTCAGAATAAATTATATTTCATCTATTTTCCTATTGAAATTATCAGAGATTAAGTTTAGGAAGAATTAAATTCAAATTGTAATGCTGAGAAAATCATGTCCTTATTTACAAAGTATTGTTGTTTTTAATCATTTTAAATTTGACATTGTTGAAATCTTTTTCCTGCAAAGAGGAATCATATTTCTAAAGGAAGGATGTCATTTATCTCGTAGAGGTTAGATCACGTTGCTTTCCTTTGATCCACACAATAAAGAAAATGTTCGGCAGGAGAATGTGAAAGGATACCCGGGGCAAACACGACCTGTACCACAGCATTATGATTAGCCAGTGACTTCATCTTCATTCAAATGCAATCACTGTTGGCTCCAGGATAGAAGAAGAAGAAAGAGGGAAGCCAGAGTGATCATTGATGACAGAAACACTCCCTCAACGAAGGAATTATCGTTCAGCTACACCTGTGAGGGAGGGATGGATGATGGATGGATGGATGGATGTGAATGTGGATGATTGATGAATGAATGGATGGATAATGGATGTGGATGTAGATGTGGATGGATGAATGGATGATTGATGGATATGGATGGATGGATGGATGAATGAATGGACGTGGATGATGGATGGATAGATATGGATGGATGGGTGGATAGATGAATAGATACATGGATGGATAGATCGGTGGATGATGGATAGATGAATGGATGAATGGATGTGCATTATGGATGGATGGATGGATGAATGGATGATTGATGGATATGGATGGATGGATGGATGGATGAATGGACGTGGATGATGGATGGATAGATATGGATGGATGGGTGGATAGATGAATAGATACATGGATGGATAGATCGGTGGATGATGGATAGATGGATGGATGAATGGATGTGCATTATGGATGGATGGATGGATGAATGAATGATTGATGGATATGGATGGATGAATGGATCAATAGGTAGCTGGATCGGTGGATCGATGGATACTGTAGATAGATGATGTGGATGAATGGATAAGGATGATGGATGGATGGGTGGTTAGATTGATGAATAGATATGGATGGATGGGTGGATAGATGGACAGATGAATAGATACATGGATGGATGGAAGAATGGATAAGGATGGTGGATGGATGGGTGGTTAGATGAACGGAGGAATGAATGTGGATGATGAATGAATGGATGGATAGATTGATGAATAGATATGGATGGGTAGGTGGATAGATGAATGGACACATGAATGGATGATGGATGGATGATGGATGGATCATTGGATGATGAATAGATGGATGAATGGATGTGTATGATGGATGGATGGATGTGGATGATTGATAGATAGATAGATAGATAGATAGATAGATAGATAGATAGATAGATAGATAGATAGATGGATGGATGGTTGGATTGATGAATAGATATGGATAGATAGATAGATAGATAGATAGATGGATGGGTGGATAGATGGATGGGTGGATGGATAGATAGATAGATAGATAGATAGATAGATAGATGGATGGATGGTTGGATTGATGAATAGATATGGATGAATGGGTGGATAGATAGATAGATAGATAGATAGATAGATGGATAGATGGATAGATGGATGGATAGATAGATAGATAGATAGATAGATAGATAGATAGATGGGTGGATAGATAGATAGATGGGTGGATAGATAGATAGATAGATAGATAGATAGATGGATGGGTGGATGTACTTGTGATCAGAGTGAATAGAAAGTGAATACTGAGTTAATGTTGTGTCCTTTATTGAACAACAGTGATCCTCCAGGCAGACGCTCTGCTCTCCATAGCTCTTTGTTTTTGCAGAGGTCTTTTCACTCTGTAGGACGTTCTGCTTTGTGAAACCTGTCCAGAGTTGCTAGGGAACATTAGGACCGAGAGCACAGAGCAGAGCATGTTTCCATAAAAAAAAACGAGACATTTTTCAGGTTGCCTGCACTGCTGTGTGACTCTCATGAAATCACATGACAGAAACTGTGTATTCGTCTAAGTTTAAAGATGGGCTCAACCTTTATCACAGCAATTAAAGCCAAACTTCAAGTTCAACTGTATGTAATAAAACAACTACGCATTTTTAATTTAGATGCCAGAATGCAATGTGACTGGACATTAAATGTTGAATACAGAGCACCTAAAATCAGATTATTATTTGTGTTTATTATTATTTACATGCATACAATAAAGTTTTTTATGTGTGGTGCACATAAACAGTTTCATGGGGGAGCTGTAAATATATACATAGAAATAAAATAGGTTACACAGAAGTGATCGTGGTGTTGTACTTGGTTGATGATGACCATGATGACAGGTTAGGGCGTAATAGACTTTAGATGTTTTTATGCTCACATACTGTAATGTTAAAGTGATGATGAACTGCATGTAAAGATTATTTTGTGTGAGTAAACAGTTTTTTTTGCAGGTGTTTGAAAACTTTACACAAGTGCGTAAATTGATAAAATACCGATACATCGCATTGAACGGATGCTGGTGTTGCATCAGAATCGGTGACTCATGATATTTTGTGACTGTTCACTGTGTCATTAGGTGTGTGCAAAAAACAAGCATTGTTCATGTGTGCATTTGTTTGAAATAATAAATAATACACAAGTACGTACAACTTTTACATAAGCATGTAAAACCTCCTGTGGGGCAGTGGTGGTGCAGCGGTTAAGGAAACGGGCTTGGAATCAGAGGGTCACCGGTCCAACTTGGCCCATGTGGGATGCCGAGTTTTTACCTTAAAGCTGCAGTATGTAGAATCATGAGACCTGTATAGAAACAACCACGCTCCCCCCTCCCTTCCCTGTTTTTAAACCTATCATCTCTTAACGGTATACTTGTGAACGCGCACAACTGTGGAGCTCTAAGCAACTGTTTTTCTCAGACTAGTGACAAATGTAGGGACTTTATATTGTGTTATTAGAGTTTTCTGTTTTTTTTAAACTCAGACTCTGACATGAATGCACGTACCAAGTTACTGCCCTGAACAGCAGCTGCTGATGAGAGCTCCTCCCCCACCATAGAGCTCAAACAGGCGGCTGCAGTGATCCCAGCTACTGTTCATACCCACATCAATGTGTCTGTGCTCTCCACCTTGGATATGCTTCTCTTAGGTTTACACATGATTTATCTTGTCTGTTATCACTCTCCCACTGAAACCAGTACGCGGGGCAGACAGCGCGCAATCACAAAGGTCTGCGCGGACTCATAGTGGATGAAGTCCATTCTGCTCGAGTATGCTTTGGACTTTAATCTGTTACTTCTCCACGTCTGTCTTCCTTATTCATCTTGCTTTGCCGTGTAACCGTTGCGTCTAACACCGTGATGGAGACATCTCCTGCAGGATGGTCCAGCATTGTACTTTACTACAGAACAGTGAACGTGCACCAACTTTAGTCGGGCAGCCAATGGTAACACCCCAAAAACAACTAATGGAGCACTCTGTTTGTAAAAAGATATCTGATTGGCTGAAAGGTCACGTCACGCTCCTGGATTTCTAAAACTTCTATACAGAGCCAAGAAAGGCTGAAAAAGTGCACTGTCGTTTTCACTTTGAATTACAATATTCTCAAAGGTGATTATGGATTTTTGACTAAATGAAGCCAAAACTACATACTGCAGCTTTAATTGTAACTGCTTGTGTTGTTGCTTTGGCTTAATAGTAATATTAATAACATATATATTATTTAATCCATGTTTCTGTAGTTGCGCCATACATGATGTGTGTGTCCGTGCTTGCGTGAGGTGTGTATATCTATATATATTTTTATGTTTATCAAACATTTAATGGCACTTTTACGACACCTTTTTAAATGAACTTATTTGTCCTTTAGCACTTTGAGATTCACAAATGCAGAGTGCATAATTGCGATATTGATATCGGATATCAGTCCAATATCAGCCAGAATACAAATATCGGATTTTATCGGACTGCGTCTACAATCTCCGATATGTTTTTGTTGTATTTGTCTCCGCCCTCAGTTGTTCCCACCATGTAGTGACAGTAAAAAAAATAACTGAAGTAAACTTGAATTGTTGACTATTGTTCTCTGTTAGAGTAACATCACTTGATCAAGCCTTTTCTAACATTCCACACTACAAAATAAGTATTAAAAGTACGTATGAGTCATGCTGATATCGTATCGGATCGATATTTGCCATTTGCAATTTTCACCGCAAATGGCAAATAAATTGAACTTGAACTTGATATCGTATCGGCCAATACTCAAGGCTGCAATATGGGTATTGTATCGGAAGTGAAAAAGTTGTATCGGGACATCCCTAATAATAACAGTATGGAATTTTAAAAATGTTGCCAAGAGTTTTGATTATTTTATTTTTTTAGTTGGTGCACGTGTCTGTTTGAAGAGCCTTACAAATAAAGCTGTGTTGGATTATAAAAAAAAGTTCAAATCAGTAGCTGGCTGAGTGTGCGTGAAGTTGTGTCCAAATCTTTAAAAGATGTTTGATTTTGGTTCGCGCCTTCACGCCTCCCCTGGTGCCAGTGCGCACACGCAGTGCGCGCAGAGGACAAACCTGTCGTTTGTTCACAGTGACAGTGTGAGCTGCTGCTTTTGACCAAAAACAAAACAAAAAGGAACTTATACAAAGGGTTAAAAAAAAAAAGGTAAATCAGAGGAGGGTCTGGATGATTTTCTCCCTCTAGATGACACAGCATCTCACCAAAGGAAGAATCCTCCTTTCCCGTGGATCAGCTGTTGCTCGGTGAGTCCGCCCTGTGCGCCCTGTAGCATCCTCAGCATGGACAGCAGCAGTGTGCAGCTCATCTACAGAGACCAGGACCCCAACTTCACCCTTCAACCCGGATTATCCACTGACGCCTTCAACTTCACCCACAACGGAACCTGGGACGCAGAGCCCGAGCCCTTGTCGCCCATCATTCCCATCATCGTGGCGCTGTACTCGGTGGTGTTTGTGGTGGGTTTGGTGGGCAACGGTTTGGTGATGTATGTCATCATCAGGTGAGTGGATTGGTTTGGTAATCAAATATTGATCTGAAAAAGTTTTTTATTATTATTATTATTGCATGCAGCATGCCAAATATGTAGTGCGTGGGCCAAAACCGGCCACTTGGGGGTTAAAACCCGGCCCTGTGGGTAATTGTTGATCTATGGACACACAATAAGCTATATGTTTTCAATCTGTGGGTTGCAGGCTTTTGCCTTGTGAAACTAAAATATGATTAGTTAAAAGTAGATACATAAATAAAACAGCTTTTGTTTGAAGAGGATTTAATAATCCAACAGAATACTCCACTAAGTGTGGAGTGAAAGAATAATGCCATGTAGAGCCCTTTGAGGCACCGAAATAAGGCGATATATAAAAATGTTATTATTAATATTACTGAATTTTTGTGTTTTATAATATGAGAAGATTCACTTAACGTCAAGAAAATACAGTTTTTCTCTCTCCGGCATTGATTTTTTGGTTTTCCGTTTATGCAACATCTACCAATTTCCAATAACTTTGTTTGTACTGGTAAATAATTACAATCCCACCATCTAAGTCACTGGTTTTTAACTGGTCTGGCTCCAGGGCCCACAGTCACTCTTTAAAATTGAGTCGTGACCATGTTCCTCTCTTTTATTTACACTTATGGTTCAAATTGATTATTTCCAGACTCAAAATGGAAACTTTAGGGAGTTCAAGGCATACCTGTATAGAACATGTGTCCACACGTGTAGAAATGGTGTAGTGTCCACGACCCACCAGTAGAGAAACTCAGTGATTTGTTTTTGTTGCCTTCATAATAATAATGATTGGATTTGTATAGTGCTCTTTTCAAGACAACTCAAAGCGCATTACAGAAACTATTATTCATTCACAACAATCATACCGGTGATGGTAAGCTACAGTGTAGCCACAGCTGCCCTGGGGCATACTGACAGAAGCGTGGCTGCCATTTTGCGCCTACCAATTTGGGTAGAGTACCTTGCCCAAGTACACAACGACAATGACTTGGATAGAGCGGGATTTGAACCCCCAACCTAGGGCTGGGCGATTTTGCCTGATTGTTTAAAGAAAAATTTGAGTTTAGATTTGATTTTCTTTTTCAATGCACTTAAAAATGACTGCAAACATCAGATATATTGTCAAAAGTGCAACTTTTGACAATATATCTGTCATTCAACAGTTTCTGTCATTCAACAATTTCAAGCTTTAACTCAGGTTTAAGCAAAAGTACAACATTACAATTAAAAAAATGATAAACTATTCCCTTAGCATCTCAGAATAGTGTGAATTAAACATTAAACATGCCTGTGGCACACAAATAACCTACTCAAATAGTAAACAAATGTAAACAAAGAGGGGACTGGATCACATCACGCTACGGTAACCCACAAGGACGGAATGCAAAAAAAAAAAAATTCAATAAATAAAAACTTTTTTTTTTAAAAAAAACTGAAAAAAAAAAAAAAAATGTGTCTTCAAATGCAATAAATCGATTAAATCGATTTTTTTTGCCCAGCCCTACTCCAACCCTTCGGTTAATCGGCATCCCACTGTACCACTGAGCCTTGGTCGCCCCAAATTATAATATATTACCAATAATATAGGAAAACGTTTTCTTAAACATTAACATCATAGTTAAAACTCGTGTTCACAATCTGATACTTTCGTTGCCATTTGCATCACTGCAGGTCATCCATTGGTATGGTCGAATATGGACTCTCCCATTGATCAAAAGGTTCACCAAAGTTGTTGATAAAAAATGGTGAATGCAACCAAGCAGCTTTATAGCATTTCCTCTTACATTTCACAACTAAATATCAACTTCTTCCCACACATACAGTAACTACTAAAACTAAGTGATGAACTCCTTACTGTCCACTCAGTCATTGGTGATTTTATTCTCTTAAATATTTAGCTGTGTGTATATGATGAGCTGTTTTATAGTCTTCACTATTAGAAATTACATCTAGACATGTTGATATGTTCATCTTTAATTTCATTACATACAGTATGTCAGTCATTCTTTTTGGCATGTACAGTAAAATTAACAATTGTAGATATCTACAATTAAATCACCACATGTAAAAAAAACAATTATAACTAGTGAAAATGTATTTTCCCATTTCCAATATCAACAATTGCAGTGCTGATAGTTCAGCCATTGGTTATAACGGCTTGCCATATGCCATACACATGTTTAAGGGCTTTCCTATGTGTACCAGTAGAAGGCATTATTATTATTATTATTATTATTATTATCAACACTAAACTGAGGAAACAGGGTGTAAATCATCACCCTTCATCCGCAAACTTTATTTTTTTATTTTTTTTTTATTTCTATTACTTTATTAGATCCTGAAACACTATTTAATTACCACTGCTTATTGGTAAAATGAGTGAAAACATGTCCCGCCCTCAACCGCTCCACTTCCTCCCCCTGCCGCTGCAGTCTACCAGAAGCCACGCCTCTACTTTTCTGCACGCGCATTGCGGAACATAACAAGGTCGTATTGGCTCGCATTGATATAGGTCTATGGGTCAGGTAAGTTTGCTGTTGTGACGCGCGGCCCTGTTTCCGTGCACAGTTCCACATTCACTTTGATTGACAGTCTCAAAAACAGGAAGTCAAAGCCTAGTGGCTGGGTGCAGTTGGCGATCGTTTGCATTTGTATAGGGGTCTATAGGAGGAAGGAGGGACTTATAAACATTAATGTACAGTATATGAATGACCACAGTAGACCATAGTAAAAGACTAGTTAGGTATTTATTTTTCCCATTTCAAAAACATCATATCATACCTAAGAATTCTCAGAAATTCCAGATCTCAGCTTTAAGTTCACAATTTGGACTTTCCGTTGGAATTGTGTGATAGGAGAGCATTCCGTAAATTAAATTAACAATTTATTTTGTTGCCGTTTACATCCACAGATACACCAAAATGAAAACGGCCACAAACATCTACATCTTTAACCTGGCTGTGGCCGACGCTCTGGTCACCACCACCATGCCTTTCCAAAGCACCGACTACCTCCTCAGCTCGTGGCCGTTCGGCGAGGTGGCCTGCAAGGTCTTCATCTCCATCGACTACTACAACATGTTCACCAGCATCTTCACGCTGACCATGATGAGCGTCGATCGCTACGTCGCCGTGTGCCACCCGGTCAAGGCCTTAGACTTCCGTACCCCCGTCAAGGCTAAGATCATCAACGTTGTCATCTGGGTGCTTTCGTCGGCCGCCGGAATCCCTGCCATGATCCTCGGCAGCACCAATACCAATAACGGTACATTTGTACTTGTCTTTCCTCAAAAGCCACTCACCTTCTCTGATCAAGTCTCATTTGACCCATTTATCGAAGGGATCTACTTCAAAGTCCATTATATGAAGTCGATTTTAAGTACTTGACTGGAAGCAGCCACAACATGCAGAACAGGATGTTCAGTACTAGAAGTATGACTTCAAGGAATACATTAAATCCTATCTTACAAAGAAACTGTCAAAGTACGGTGAATACAGCTCCGACATGTCAGATAAAACCCTTCATTCACAACCAGAACTTTTACTTCATGCATTATAAAATGTCACCATCATTTCAAGTGGAGGAAGTGAGTCAGATTAGTTATTGCATGAATCACCAGAAAAAAATTGGAATCTTTTGTATTTTTATAATCCCAAGAATCCTTTCATCGAAACCTCTTCAAGTTATGAAGCTCAAAGCGACGGTTGCAGCATTTTCTATAAACTTTGAGTTTTGTTATTAGCACGTACTTGTTCAAATCTAGACTGAACATGAACAAATGCACAAGGGCAAACACTTTGTTTTACATGAAATGTCTTTTAATTAATATTGCTTTTAAAGAGTAAACACTCCCAGGCTTTAATTTCTGTAATTATTTTTTAATTTTGAGGATAGAAAAGTTCATCTGACAGGGCAGGCCATTATGTTGAATGAATAGGAGTCGGATACATATAGATAGATAGATAGATAGATAGATAGGTAGGTAGATAGATAGGTAGGTAGATAGATAGATAGATAGATAGATAGATAGATAGATAGATAGATAGATAGATAGATAGATACTTTCAGTATTCAGCAGCTACATAAATAATAAAAGGCAAGTTAGTATCAAAAACAAAAACAGGTCATTAACAACATAGTGGTGCAATGCAGTAAAGTATAGTGCATTTAAAGCGTTGTTTTTACAAATGTAGCCTAAAACATTTTAAATGTCCTTATTAGAAAATCTGTGCCTAACAAAACGCTTTATATTTGCACCATATTGTTTTTATTAACTTTTAAAAATGGGACTACTTTACCGTTTGAGAGCCTGTGCGCCGCCATGTTGTAATGACATCATTGATGACTCAAATCACCCCTTTTAGTCTTTTGAGTTCTATAGGAGGTGAAGCATTCAGGATCATTCAGCAGATTTTTCAGTCAAAATGTCAACTTGTGCTGCTTTGTGTTGCTCTAAAAATCAGTAAAAGTTAAAAAAGTCGACGTAAACCTCTTTTGTTTACCGAAATTTGATAAACAAGATCCGTGACCCAAACAAATCTGTGACCGCAGTGGGCGACAGTTCAACTCTGCTGTTTCATAGACGCCATGAAGAAGAGAAGAAGAGCTCCGTGAATGTAAATACAGGCAACCAGGATCCACTGCTGATCATTCATGCTGACCCAAGTTCAAAATGTCTGCTGTAAAGAACCGGTGTTCTTGTCAGAAATGGTTGAAGGTTTGGTTTAATGGTTTAAGTCCAGCTCCTCGCTTCAACAGGCAGTGAAACTCACCGAGTTGAATGTGTCGCTTCACTTCAAACGCGCATATGAATCAAATGGGGGCATTTTTTTAACATGCGAAACCTGCGTGACGTTTTTCGTGCCGCAGACCCGTCCAGTGCCACAGAAGACGCATTTGGTGTGAACACAGTATTATGGTCCATGCGGGCAACCTGGTGCCCATGGACACCATGTTGGTGACCTCTGGTCCAACACATGAGGCACTCTAGCCCAAACTGCCGAAAGTTCATGTGGCTTCTAATAGAAAGGTGTCATAATTCAACAAGCATCGTGGTTTGGTGTGTGAAGGTGATCACAGTATGTAAAAAATCATTCACAGATACCTGTATGTGTTTCTGCAAACAAACAGGAACTACTGAATGTGCTCTACAGTTCCCAGAACCTTACGCCTACTGGGACACCCTGATGAAGATCTGCGTCTTCATCTTCGCCTTCGTGGCTCCAGTCATCATTATCTCTGTCTGCTACACGCTGATGGTGATGAGGCTGAAGAGCGTGCGTCTGCTGTCGGGCTCCCGTGAGAAGGACAGGAACCTGCGGCGGATCACCCGGCTGGTGTTGGTGGTGGTGGCCGTCTTTGTGGTGTGCTGGACACCCATCCACATCTTCATCCTAGTTAAAGCCCTGTCCTCACACGTGTCCGAGACCACTGCTGTCATGGCCGCTTATTTCTTCTGTGTGGCGTTGGGCTACACCAACAGCAGCCTCAACCCCATCCTGTACGCGTTCCTCGACGAGAACTTCAAAAGGTGCTTCAGGGACTTTTGCTGCGGAGGAAAAAGTGAAGGTCAGGGTTTGAGTCGAGTAAGAAGCACGCTGAGGAATCACTCGTGTCAAACTGACGGACGTGGGGACGTGAGGCAGCCGAGACCTGTATGACTAGCCGTAGATTTGTCCTCTCTGCCCAATCAGAGCTGGGAGGACTCACAGGAGCTAGGTTTGACACAGATCACCACTGCTGTTTGAGCTAGAAGAGAGCAACAGTACCAAATGCTACAGCCAGCGTTGAACCTAAATCTGTGGCCCATGAGATTCTATAATCTACGTTTCTGTTACACTAAGACTCCCACTGTTCTGGTTTAAGAATCGGTGAAGTTTGGAAGTCTCTGAACCAGACTCTAGTCCTGTAGGTGGCAGTAATTCACCTGAACACTAACTTAATCAATCAGTAGAAGAAAAAGTTATGAACGTAAACGCAACAGTTGTGCTCAAAAGTTTCCCCTGTCCAAAATTACTCAACATTTACCCAGGACGTATTGGTGTTTCTTTCAATCATTACATTTCCTATATTGATGTCTTCATTTCACTCCTGTCTTTATTTAAAGAATAGATTTTGTATATAGTTGTAAACTTATGAGCACAACTGTAGCTGAAATCCCATCAAGACCACTTCACTATGTACCACAGCATTACTGGTTCCATTGATATGGGACGCCAATTGGAAAGTTGTTCATGCTAAATTAAACAGAAACTTTTTGTAGTATTTTGAAAATTTTTGAAAATATAATGTCAATGTTAAATCTAAATCTAATCGTTAAATCTAAATGTCACTCGTAAAACTAAATATTTAGCTAATATGCAAATTTACCAAAATGAGCTTTTATGTTGGTACTTTCGGTGAATTTGTATATTAGCTAAATATTTAGTTTCACCTGCTACATTTAGATTTAACATTCATAATTAACATTCATATTTGTATTTAACATTTAGATATAGATTTAACATTTAGATTTAAAATTTATCATTCAGATTTCACATTTATATTTAACATTCATATTTTTATTTAACATTTGGATTTAGATTTAACATTTAGATTGCGATTTATATTTCACATTTATATTTAACATTCATATTTATGTTTAACATTTAGATTTAGATTTAACATTTAAATTTAAAATTAATAAGTTAGAGTTCACATTTATATTTAACATTCATTTTTAGATTTAACATTGATGTTGTATTTTTACGAGAAAAGAAATATCCCACATTTCACAAATATTGCTGTAAATCTGGTCAAAAGTAACATGAAAAAATTCACACGTTTTTTTTTTTTTTTTTACTGTGGTTTGTGGCTAAATTTTGCAAAAAGTTGTTGTTTATTTTAGCATGCGCACCTGGGATCTGTTAGGACAACGCAAGGCTAGAAAACAGACCAGACATTTGAACAACAACATAAACAGGACACAGGTCTCACTCATACTGTTATACCTGAGAAAGAGATGTATTGTGATGTAGTCATGAACAACAATTGTGAGGTTGCTAATGGATTGGATCAGAAAGGGCCGCAGCACTCTCAAGCTTTACATTGCATCTGTGCATCAACACTTCAAACAGTGTCTAATGAGCAACAAACACCAGACTTGTGTGTTGAATCTTTTCAGATTCATTACTTTAGTGAGGAGAAGGGTGAATATCATCAGTGATGTGAGAAAGTTCATTTAATGGATGATTGGACTGGAAGCTGAAGGAGACAGCTGTGGTCCTAGACTTTTTCTTTTTTACGAGTTTATTTTAATGATACTGCAAACCCATAGGGAAACCACTGCAGGATATTACATCTCACAATCTGCATGGTGGTAACCACAATCTTATAGTCAATGTGAAGTGAGCTGAACGTTCACAATGGAAAACCATAAATGACCACATTGTGAAATATTTTCAATCATTCTTGTCAAAAGAACAGACTTTTTATTTGGATTTTTATTTGACTTACAACACACATTGTCAAAGTCATTAAGAAAATGTCAATTAAATTGACTCTAATGTACAGTATATATTTATGTATTTATTATATATTTATAATAATAACAATAATAGAAACTGTCCTGTTGCAATAATGATGTATTTTCCTCATTGTGGGACTAATAAAGGGTTATCTTATACTCTAGTAAACATGATAACTTGGGGTAAATACTCTCTTTAATCAAAGCAGTGGAGAAACCCTGAACTCTAACACTAGAAACATTTTCTCTGCATTAAACGACCATGTTTGTAAATGTATCTGTACATAACCTGTGCGTATACAGTGTTTGATTTTAATGGTGTACGTAAACGTGACAACCTTTTCAGACATTTATTCATATCGTCGTACTGAGTGGTATTAATCTATGCTGTTTCACCTTCTTTAATCAACTTCAATAAACTGAAATACTACTGTGGAGCAAACCATTGACGCGTACAGAAAATGTGTTCATGTCGTGTTTAATATGCACCTTATCCAAATGTAGACGTATTGCTTATAATATTTTCCCTTATTAGTATGATTCCTCCCTCTTTGCAGATGTACTACTAAAATGTCTCGTTAAATGAAAATGTAATACTTTCACAGGAAGGTGTGGAATCAAATTTCAGGAACAAGCTTTTTCATTACTGACAAAAAAAAAAAAAAAACTTTCTGAAATCAATCAAAAATATTTTTTATATATCAGTAGCTACACTGAAAACAATGTACGGTGCTTGCAAAACAAAACCCAAGCACCACATCACTGCCTCCGACTGTTAGAAGTATAGATGGCAGAAATAAACTCATTTAAAACAAAATATTGGGATTATTGTTTGTACAAATGGATCACTGTATTGTTTGAACAATGTAATTGTGTTGTAAAACATGGTATTATATTGTACAAACAATGTCCTTATACTGTATAAATGTGAAAACAGTTTATTGTACAATATAAGTACAGTATATTGTTTGTACAATATAATATCATGTTCGTACAATATAATGACATGTTTGTACAATATAATGTCAGGTTTGTACTAGGGCTGGGCGATTTTGCCAAAAAAAAATTTAAAAAAAATCTCAGATTTTTTAAAGAAAAATTTGAGTTTCGATTCGATTTTCGATTTGTTTTTTTTGTTTTTTTTCAATGCACTTAAAAATGACTGCATACATCAGATATATTGTCTAAAGAGCAACTTTATTGCTGTGATTGTCCTCAACAGTTAAAATGTATAGAACAATCCCAAAATAAAAAGTAAATGAGGCTCTGTCATTCAACAATTTCAAGCTTTAAACCAGGTTTAAGCAAAAGTGCAACAGCAACGTCACAGTAGCTTCAATGAAATATATAACGTTACAATTAAAAATATAATAAACTCTTCCCTTAGCATCTCAGCGTAGCGCGAATAAAAAATGATAAACATGCCTGCGGCATACATATAGCCTACTCAAAAGGTAAACACGCGTAAATAAAAAGGGGGCTGGATCACATCGCGCTACGGTAACCCACAAGGACGGAACACAAAAAAGTCTGAGAAAACTGGTGGGAGAAAAAAAATAAATCATTTTTTTTTTTTTTAAACTCGAATTTGCAAAATCTACAAATTCGATAAATCAATCTCTTTTTTTTTTTGCCCAGCCCTAGCTTTGTACAATTTAATATCATGTTTGTACAATAAAATTACATTGTTCGTAAAATAAACAATCATGGTTGTTAAATATAATATCATGTTTGTACAATATAATTATTTAGTTTGTACAATATAATGATCTAAAATATATTCTCCCTTGTGGCAGCTCTACGCTTCTGTAAATCCCTGTTTCACTAGGTAGAATATAAAGCTTATTCTAAATTTTACTGAAGCATTTCTGTAGATACTGTGATTTCTGCTGTTATTTTCACTGCAGGGCTGAGATTACATTGAGCAATAATGGAGAAATGCCAACATTCTCAACCTTTTCTTTCCTGCACAGCTGACATTTCCCAAAGGCCACAGACAAGGCAGCACTCTGATGTCTCTAATGATGCACAGACTACAGGAGTACTCTCAGCTTTAAGTGGCAAATTAAGTCAATCAGTTGCTCTGCATTAATGAAGCTGCGTGACATCATCACTGGACTCTCCTCCACTGCCTCTGAGTGTCTGTTTCTGTGTGTGCGTGTGAATGAGCAGGACATTTTACATGAAGAGGGCCTGATAATTGCCTCTCATCTCAAAAGAAGATTTCATCTCGATAAAAAAAAAAAAAAAAAAATCTCTAATCATTTGTTGCAGATCGGAAATTGGTTGACATTGGCAAAAGCAGGCATTTAATCTGTACTGGTTTGAGTCTGAAGCAGCGGTGTAATATATCCTACTCAGTGATTGAAATTGTACTCAAGTACAAGTAAGTCATACATAAAATACTCAAGTACAAGTAAAAATGTGCTAAATTAAATAGCACTCAAAGTAGAAGTTATTAGTTAATTTCCCCCCCAACATTTATTTTTGGTAATAAATCTTACAGATTTTTTTTAACAATGACATAGAACAAGCTGTTTTACATGAATTGTCTCAAATGTGACGAAAATGTTCAAAATATGTCGGCTATAAAACAGTGACCGGGTTTTTAATTTCAGCACACCCCATACACATGAAATATTAGTCTCAAGTCATATCAGGATGTAATCCATAATGTCTGTCTGTCTGTCTGTCTGTCTGTCTGTCTGTCTGTCTGTCTGTCTGTGGTCAGTGATGATGAATGACTGTCGTACAGACAAAGCCTCTGCAGGTTTAACACTGGGAGGCGGGTCATATTCAATTCTGAATCCTGATTGGTCCCCATCTTTGACGCCAGCCAATGGTTGCTTCTGCAGCAAGACCGTTACTTCCGGGGGAGAAGAAAAGCTTCACCGTTACTGTTTGTACTTTATAAACGCAGAAATATTGTTAAAAGACTGAAAAAATGAACCGAATATTCGGCCGAGGTAAACCCAAAGATCCTCCTCCGAACCTGTCGGACTGTATTGGGAATGTGAGTACTGTCAGGCGGAGCTTTTGTTCTTTTTGTGGCTCTATTATGAGATTTAGCAGAGCTAGCATGACGAGACAACATAAACAGAAGCCAGTGTTTGGACAATTCTCACCGTCTGCTGTAAAACACACACACATAACCACTGTTTATTGCCTGTTAACAAATTGGTTAACATATTGTTTGATTATAAATAAAAGTTAAAATCATGTTTTCCTAACGCAGCTCAACAATAACCATTGTTCAATGCCAATGTGGGTGATTAAAAAAATGTTACGCAATAAAGGGTCAGAGGTTTTCAAATGTGAAACAACAACAGGTTTATTAGTATTGTCCCTCCCAATCTACTTTGTTTACAGCCTGGTCATGTGTTTACATGCTTCCTGTTATTTCTGATCAGGTTATTATACCAGGTCATTACAGAAAAGGTCAAACGATGACAATATTACAAATATTAAGCTTCATTTGAATATATAGTCTTATTTTTCCCTGTATTTAATCCTATCTGAATTAACTTCCCATTTTAGGTACTTGTCACTTGTTTAGATAATGTTGAAAAAAATAACTCAAATAATATATCTACTAACAATTTGTGCACTGTAATCTATTTGTACACAGTCCTAACAATAAGATTTAACTACCACCTTTTTACCATGTTATGAAACATGTTAAGGTTTTGTTTATTCAATCAAATTTAATCTTGATTTGACTGTCAACTGCCAGTCTTCCTCAGAGGTGATTGCTTTGATGTATCCCTACGTGTTGTCTCAAAAGGAAAGTATCAAAGCATGTTCTAAAACAACCTTTGACAATACTTTGACTTTTTTCTAAAAAAAAAATTTAATTTAAAATAATGAATAAAGGATAATTAATAAATACAAAAGAGCACTTGCTGCACATCAACATCAAAACGAAAGAACCAATGCCTATTAATAATTGCTGGATAATAGATTAACCCAGGGGTGTCAAACATGTCGTATGCAGGCCAGAACCGCCCCGCCAGAGGCTCCAATTGGGCTAGTGTTGTATCGTTCGTGAACGATTCGTTCAAAATGAACTAATCTTTTATATGACTCGGGAGTAACGAGTCTTCTCAGGGAGCGATTCGTTCATTTTCATGCAGTACCTTCTCTCGCCACATGGCAGCAGCTGCATGAGCTCAGTCAGCAGCAGACAGGAAACAGAAATGATTCGTTCACCACTCACTCAGCTGGATCCATTCTCAGGTCCCAGTTCTTTAGTCACGTGACAGACAGGCTGTCTGTGAGCAGCAAGCACTGCAGTTCGTTCGGTTCGTTCACGATTCGTTCATACGGATCATGACGGATTGCTCTTTCGTTCATTCGTCACGTGACAGCTGTGGCTCAGACAGCTACGGGGCTGGGGGGCTGTTGACTGAGAGCTGAACAAGGAAATGATTGATGTCTGATATCTACAGTTTATTTGTCATGTGACACCCGATATAGATTATTTATTCACGAAATCATAATTATAGTGGTCTTCAGTCCTTGTTGTGTTATTGTATAGCCTATATAATGAATGTGTTTGTAAATAAATACTTTCGAAAATTATATCAACGTGTTAACTTTGTGTTATTTGCCACACAATAGTAAAATACCACAATACGTTATTCATTCATGAAATCATAACTAATCAGCGGTCTCCGGTTCTTTTAACCTTTTTTATTTGAATAATATAATTTTAATTACGTTAAACATCTAGGCTGCACTTAATAGCTCCGGTTACCCACTCTGCTTTTGCTCATGTTCAAAACTTTCTGCACACGTCTGTGTTCTGTGACATGTCCGGAGAAAAAGTCACAATTTCATGAGATTTTTTTATTTTTTATATAAGTCTACCTGCGCTATATTAATCTGTGTATTGCTCTGCTCGTCTGCTGCTGCAGTATCGCTGTCAGTCTGATAGCCTACATAACGGGTTTGCATCGGATGAGAAAAGGAGGTGGAAACGCACCACAAATTCTCACTAAATGTTAACTTTAGAGCCTCTGATCAGCAGCTCACATAGCCCAAATTTGCATACTGGTTTAAGAGCACTTGAGAGCATAATTAGTCGTACACACTTTCACACAGCGCAACAGGGGGTTCACTCGGTTATAGTCACGGCACATGCCGGTGTCGCATCCACTCCCACTGTGCGAAACTAATTCACGTCACAAGTTGGCGTAATTATTTATACATTTTTCTACTACCTGAGCTAAATGGGGTTTGGCATGAAATTGTGTGCAAAGTGGCAATTGTTTGACTCTAATGATATAGCTTTTTTCACCTCGTCACATTTTAATGTCGCACAGAGTGAACTACTAGGAGTGACGTGATTCTGGGCCACAAATTGAGCGCTACTGTCATTCAAGGCTCCATGATGGGCAGTTACCCATCCCCCCACCCATCACCTACATTTACATTAAGTGCCAGGTAAAATCAGAACACAAACAACAGGGGTCTGAGCAGGTCAGAAAAATGAGTGGAAGGAAAAGGAGTGACATTTGGAACCATTTCAGTGAGGTTTCAGCCACTAAATCCAAATGCAATATTTGCAAAAGGATTTTATCAACCCAAGGAGGAAGCACTTCAAATTTGAGAAGACACCTTAAAACGGCACATCCAACTGTGCAGTTAGCACAAGTGAGGGGGGAGAGTGACGATGGAGCCACTGCAGCAGCTGCAAATATCTCCACCAGTAGCACTTTATCTGGACCTCAAATCACTGCTGCTGCAACACTGGCTACAGCTTCTGCAATATCCAGTACACCAGCAGCACCCACCACCACCACCCAAACAGCAGTTAGACCACGGAGGCCACAACAAACACATATGGGCACTTACATTACAAGGCCAATGGATCCACTCAGGCAGAGCAAACTGGATGAAGCACTGGTTAAAATGATAGCTTCTGACTATCAACCATTCTCCATCGTTGAGGACAAAGGCTTCAAAGAATTCACAAAGACCCTGGACCCTTCATACACTCTGCCAAGCAGGAAAACACTTTCTCAAACTCTACTGCCAAAGATGTATGGAAAGATAAGAGCTGAGTTGTTGGAGAAAATCAAGAATGCTCCTGCTGTATGCCTCACAACTGACTGCTGGACATCTGTAACAACCACAAGCTACATGTCTGTGACCTGCCACTATGTACAGGATTTTGCAATGACATCCCATCTCCTGGACTGTTTTGTCTTGACAGACAGACACACTTCTGCTCACCTGGCAAGTGAGTTGAAGAGAGTTGCAGATGAATGGGGTGTCAGTGACAAAGTTGTAGCTTGTGTCACAGACAATGCCAGCAACATTGTGGCAGCCCTGAGAGACCACCTGCACTGGGACCACATACCATGCTTTGCTCATGTTTTAAATCTTGTTGTGAGAGCTGCACTTAGAGAGGTTCAGGGTACAGTTCATAAAATAAAAGCTGTGGTGGAATACTTCCACAGAAGCACAGTTGCTTCAGACAAGCTGAAGGCCACACAGCAACAGATGGGCCAGGAGCAGCTGCGCTTGAAGCAGGATGTGGTTACAAGGTGGAATTCCACATTTTATATGGTGAAAAGGTTCATTGATGTCAAGGATCCAGTCATCTCCACCCTGGCACTTATCAATGCACCCCTATCCACACTGTCCACAGAGGAATGGGAAATTGCTCAGGAAACAGCGGACATCCTCAAACCTTTTGAGGAGGTCACCGTTGAAGTGAGCGCTGAGAGGTATGTAGTTAAAGTAATTCATTTATATTAAACTAACTCACTTTTAATAAGCACAAACTTCATATTTAAAAATATATATATAGTTAGTGATGGATTTTAACTGTATCCTTACTGTTAACAAAGACACATGACATTGATCTGTGATAGTACACTGTTATAACTGCTTTTGAGAACAAAATATGAATAATTGAACTCTGTCTGTAGGTTTGTGACTGCCTCCAAAGTGATTCTGATGGCAAGAGGTCTTCAGAGGATTGTTGCTCGCCATCAAAGAAGCCCGTCAGTCCATGAACCTATTAAAAAACTGGTGGACAGCCTGATGTCTGAAATGCAGAAGAGGTTCAGCAAGGTGGAGCACATTGAGAAGCTTGCTGATGCAACTTGTTTGGACCCAAGGTTCAAAAAGCAAGCTTTTGTTAACAGCAAGGCTGCAGAGGACACTGTGAAGAGAATCACAGCTGCTGCAGCACACAACCACCCCAGTCACAGTGAGGAGGAGGAGTCTCAAAATCCCTCTGTGGCTGCCAGCACAGGGGCCATGTTTTGGGAAGACTTCGATGAGAGGGTTGCAAGCACCAGGGCTTCCACTTCCTCAGATTCTGCCACATCGAGCACCTCAACTGCTGCCATGATGGAGATGCGGGCCTACTTGGCAGAGCCACTCCTATCCCGCTCATCAGATCCTCTGGCATGGTGGAGGATGTGCTCGCCCGTATTCAAAACTCTGTGTGAGGTGATGAAAACTAGACTGTGCATTGTGGCCACATCTGTGCCCTCTGAGAGAGTTTTCTCAAAGACTGGGCAGATAATCACAGACAGACGGAACAGGCTCAGCCCCTCCAAGGTCCGCCAGCTTGTGTTTCTAAATGCCAACTTGCCTTAAAGCTGGCCTTTAATATACATGTGTCACTTTTAATTGTGCAATATTGTTGGTTTGGTTTGGTTTGGTTTTTATTTAATTTTATTCTTATTTAACTTTTTCTATTTAACTTTATTTATGTCTCTTAGATGTGTATAGTGTTGTGTATGTAATATACATGTGTCACTTTTAATTGTGCAATATTGTTGGTTTGGTTTGGTTTTTATTTAATTTTATTCTTATTTAACTTTTTCTATTTAACTTTATGTCTCTTACTCTTAGATGTGTATGTTGTGTATATAATACACATGTGTCACTTTTAATTGTGCAATATTGTTGGTTTGGTTTTTATTTAATTTTATTCTTTAACTTTTTCTATTTAACTTTATTTTTGTCTCTTAGATGTGTGTAGTGTTGTGTATATAATGTAAAGTGTGTTTTATATATAAGTCTCTTTAAAAATAAATATTTTCGAAAATTATATCAGCATATTTATTGTGTTATACTCTGCCACAAAATAATCAAACATAACAATGATAACAACAAACACAATAAAAATAACAATAATAGTAATAATAATAATGTCACTTTTTGGACACAATAAATGCACCATGTAAACATAGGCAACTCATCAACTATTATTTTTTGTTTTAATTGTATCATTAATTGTCAAAATTAGTTTTACATTCGCTGTCCTCTCCCCAGCTGTCATGTGATCGACTGCTCAGCCGAAAGGGTCTCTGTCTGCTCAGGCTGTGGAGCAGAGCAGTACTTGTTCTCGTTCATCCAACTCGTTCATTTGTCACGAGTCTGACTCGCGGGCTGACCGGGTCTTTCTCGTTCATCGTTCACAGCTCAGTACTTCGTTCTCGTTCGTCCAACTGGTTCCTTTGTCACATGACTCGCGGGCTGACCGGGTCTTTCTCGTTCATCGTTCATCGGTTCACAGCTCTGGCTCAGGCTGAGCTCTGCGCCAGCAGCATTACTTCTCTCTGATTGGTCTGTTTTCACTGTCACGTGACAGTTACCCAGACTGCCGTGCTGTTAAACAATGATAACAGAGAGGATACAGGACACAAGTTACATTATTGTGGTGTGTGTTAGCTTTCCTGGGTTTTCAAATGGCTTGAATAGCTTATGGCATTTTGTGTGTTATACTTTGTCACCTGAAGCAAACCATCTTGTCTACAGTATTTATAGTTGGAGAAAACACGTCGGCGGTATGAGTTCTGCATTGTGCAGGCTTCAGCGCCATCTGCTGTACAAATGAACGAAATGATTCGTTCGGGACTCGTTCAATTTAATGTTCGAGAGTTAAAGAATCGAATCAGAGGAAAGAACCGGTTTTCCCATCACTAAATTGGGCCCGCCAGATATGAGCAAGTAATAAAACTAACTGTTGTGTCTTTAGTTGTTAATCTTCTTTTGCTTGGTTAAATAAACAAAAGCAGAAAACCTCTGGTCTGTAAGTTCTATTGAAGTTACTTTATTAAATTTCTAGGTTTTTTCCAATTTGTGTAAAAGAATAGTTTGATAAATGTCAATATCTTAATAACAAATCAAAACATTTTGCTCTGTAAACAAAGACATACATTTGGAGTTCTGTTTATGCATAGATCATTTTTTTTACGGGTTTGGCCCACTGAAGATTATATGGCACGGCTGTATGTGGCCCTTGAGGTCAAATAACAATTGACTTCCCTGGAATAACCAATTCCTTAATTCAAGACAAATGCGATTGACATACTTTTCTATTTATTTAATTTTACCTTTATTTGACAATAAAAATATTGGTGAAGAATCCCAATATTACTTCACAAAGCACCAGCGGTCTGCCAACCACACTTTGAAAAACCTGCCAATGTATGTCTGAACCGTCTTTTGACCATTATAGGTAGATGGGAGAGCGGAGTCCATCGACAAGAAGATCGGCAGGCTTGATGCTGAGCTCCTCAAGTACAAAGATCAGATGAAAAAGATGAGAGATGGACCCTCTAAGGTAGGCGGCAGCACTGTGCTATGTTAGCTATGTGTGTTAGCTATGTGTGTTAGCTATGTGCTCTGTTAGCTATGTCTCATGTTACTTATGTGTGTTAGCTATGTGCTATGTGCTTTGTTAGCTATGTCCCATGTTAGCTATGTGTGTTAGCTATGTGCTCTGTGAGCTATGTCTCATGTTACTTATGTGTGTTAGCTATGTGCTATGTGCTTTGTTAGCTATGTCTCATGTTAGCTATGTGTGTTAGCTATGTCCCATGTTTGTTATGTGTGTTAACTATGTTCCATGTTAGCTCTGTGTGTTAGCTATGTCCCATAATAGCTATGTACTATGTTAGCTATGTGCTATGTTAGCTATGTTCCATGTTAGATATGTGCTATGTTAGCTATGTCCCATGTTAGCTATGTGTGTTAGCTATGTCCCATGTTAGCTATGTACTATGTATGTCAGCTATGTCCCATATTAGCTATGTGTGTTAGTTATGTGCTATGTTAGCTACGTCTCATATTAGCTATGTGTGTTAGCTATGTCCCATGTTAGCTTTGTGTTTTAGTCATGTGCTATGTTAGCTATGTGTGTTAGCTATGTGCTCTGTTAGCTATGTGCTATGTTTGCTATGGGCTATGTTAGCTATGGGCTATGTTAGCTATGAGTGTTAGCACTGCTATGTTTGCTATGTGCTGTGTTAGCTATGTGCTGTGTTAGCTATGTGTGTTAGCACTGCTATGTTTGCTATGTGCTGTGTTAGCTATGTGCTATGTTAGCTATGTGTGTTAGCACTGCTATGTTTGCTATGTGCTATGTGTGTATTCGACACAACAAGACGACAAGTACAGCTGAGTTTTTCTACATTTGTTGTATTTTAAATCCAGAACATGGTGAAGCAGAAGGCCTTAAGAGTCCTGAAGCAGAAGAGGATGTGAGTCCTGCTCATTTATCATTTATCAACACTAATGACTGTTTAAGTGAATTTAATGATGTTTTACAATAAGGGAGGGGTTATGGTTTACACTGTGCAACATTTTGGAATAAAACAAAGTGAGCAGGTTAGATTCAGTGATTTATTTATTTATTTAATTTTTTTTATGAAACTGGTGTCCATTTTAAGTAATGACTGTCTGTTGTACGGTCTACATTTTAGGACATCCTCAGGTCTCAGAATGAGGTATCAGGTTTCAGGAAAACCTCTGTCAGACCAAACGGAGTCATATCTCAGCTTAACCTTTGTCATATGAAACGGCGTCACTTGTCAAATCAAACGCTGGCCTAAGGCTTCAAAATAAGTCATCAGACTCAACAACCTCAGGCCCAGCAAGATTATTATTATTTTTCTTATTGAATTATATGTTAAGGTTTCATTTATTTAGACAACTGTTGTCTGAATAAATGAAAAAATGATTATTGCTGGAAGTATTTCACAGAAGTCAAGGAAACTTCAAAGGAAGCATCGAAGGCGATCAGCAGAACTCCTCTGATGAGGATATGTGCTGGCAGTTAACATTCGAAACATGTCAGGAGATCAAGAAGGATTTCCTGAGGAACAGTTGTCTGATTAAATGAAACCTTAACGTAATATAGCCCTTAGGACGTAAAGCACGACATGACGTATTTTGAAGAAACTAGAAATATACATGATGTCCTCAATATGTGCTGCTTTGCATACGAGAGTAAGTTGAAAGCTGTTATGTTCTATATATTTTTAAAGGTTAAGATATATCATTCAATTTAATTATGTATTTATTCATCAAACAATACGTTGATATATCTATATTAAGCCAAGCTAGCTCGACCTGGTATGGTAAGTTGTTTTACGGCCTGAGGCCATTGAGTCTGATGACTTTTATTTTGAAGCCCGAGGTCATGTCATACCTCACTTTGAGACCTGAGGATGTTCTAAAATGTGCACCGTACTGCTGAGCACAATCAGGTAACAGTCACCAGTTCTACTGAGGCATACCATCATGTTCTATGGGAATAAAGTGTGTCTCAGAATGAGTGGAATGTTCCTCTGTAACAAAGCTGTGGAGGTTTGGCTCTCTCTCTCTCTCTCTCTCTCTCTCTGATGGGATCTCAGCTGTAATCATGTGAGATGAACACTCCTACGTTATTGACACACAGAGAAAAGGCTTTTCTCCTCTTTTCTAATTCCTAGTCTACCCAAATACGTCTAGAATATTTGCAGTATTTCTACTCATTGAGCAGAACCAGTGTCACCAGTGCTTCCTTTGTTCCCATTGTGTCCTCAGGTATGAAGGTCAGAGAGAGCAGCTAGCTCAGCAGTCTTTTAACATGGAGCAGGCTAACTACACCATCCAGACGCTGAAGGACACCAAGACCACCGTAAGAGACGCACAGCACGTGATTCCACAGGAGGATGAACTTTTTGTTGTCTGGGCTTCCTGCTCACTTTCAGGCACACACAGATCTGTTCATGTGTGTTTGACTGAATAAACTCCTCTTCCTGTTCTCAGGTGGATGCCATGAAGATCGGAGCCAAAGAGATGAAGAGGGCTTACAAGGACGTCAAAATCGATCAGATTGATGTATGTTATCTGTGTTCACACAAAACACTGTAATCGTTTACACTTTACAGTATTTGTTACTGATTTCTAACCTGATGATATTGTTACAAAATGAAAATGTGCGACAGCATGAGTTCATCCAATCATTGGCTTTGGATTGATCTGATATCCAGCCTGCAGGATCAAAGCAGCAGAGGATGATTTCCACTTTGAATACAGGCACTTCTTTTGGTTTAATGTGTACTATAGAGGTCAGAGAAACTTTGTTCCAACCATTGTGTGAATGGAGTTTGGAGTGAGTCAGCGTTCTCTTCCGCGTACTTTAATCAACAAAAAAAAATTAAATTTAGAATATGTTTTTCTCCCTGCTTAATAACTTTTTAGTGTTATGGTTTGATGTGCCGTGAGCACTAGAGTTGGGAAGGCAGGGCGTTGCAAATCGAGACCACCAATGTCAACACCAATGACAATTCCATATGTTTTTGCTGGAAAGTGTTAATTCAGTTCAATTCAACTTTATTTGTATAGCGCAATTTACAACAAAGTCATCTCAATGTGCTTATCAAAATATAAAATTCATAATAAGAAAGAAAAAACCCAACAAGATCTACATGAACAAGCATTTAGCCATCTAACAAAATCAAGATCGTAAAATACCATTAAAGAAACATAAACAATTATTTAATATAGCCTCCATACTCTCCCAACAAGATATATCGCATGACACGGCAGCACATTTGTTGTTTGTGTTGGAAACAGAAACACGGAGAAAGTGACAACAACAACAACTCGGAACAGCCTCAGTGAGGCTCATCCACAAAATTCACTGTAGAATGTACCAACATTTTCTGACTTTACCTTTTCTGAAGTTCTGGTAGCTCAGGTGTTGGTCTCCCATCTTTTAAAAGCTGTGGTTTTTCCTCAAAAGAAAATTTCTCTATCGTCTCTCATCGTGACTATAGTGTTATCCCGCCCGCTAGCTAGAGAACGTAGCAGCAGCAGCCACATTGTATCAATTCACTAATGCACTGTGAACTTACGTATAGCATTTAGCATAGTACGGATACGTCCAAAGGCAGCATAGAGAGCTGACTTTTTACGTAAATGGTTTTCATCTTGGGAAACAAACTGCGTATGCGCAAACATGCTATGGAAACAGAGGCAGAGCAGCAATGTGCTTTTGGGAGAGGGTGTGGCCTCCTCCTGCCTTTCAGCGGAGTGAGACTTGTGCAGTGTCTCTGCTATACCAGGAAATAGCGATGTTTAGTCATTTGGGCTTTGAAAAGCACAAAATGCTGACACTTTCAAATGTATAGGTACTGTAGGAAATTGAAAAACAAGTAATTTATAATTATATTATAATTAAAACAAATAATCAAAATATCAATTCACCCTTGGGTAGGCACTGCCTACCTTGCCTACCCTGACTGCACGTCACTGCTCGTGACCATGTTATATTCTGAGCAGCCTTACCTAAGATGAGGAATAATTGCGATGCCGTCCTCTGAAGTGTATTGTTTGTTGTGTACAGGATTTACAGGACCAGCTGGAGGACATGATGGAAGACGCTAACGAGGTCCAGGAAGCTTTGAGCCGCAGCTACGGCACTCCAGAGGTCGACGACGATGATCTTCAAGCAGGTAATTTATTTAACCTGTGTTTTATCCTGTGTGCGTTTAGGGGCGGATTCACTAAAGGTTTACGGGTATTAAAATGTGTGCAAACGTCACTCCGTGCACTAATAAGGGGTACGAATCCCAGGGAGTCAGGACTGCGCGTCTTCTCCTCGTCACAATGCGCCTATAATCCATTTAGCGCATTTCCCTCTGGTGAATATTTAAAGTAGGCGGATCTCATAAGGGAAGCAAAAAAATGGGAGGAGGACATGCAAATAAATTAATGGAGTGGGCGCATAAAAACTGCAACTGTTTGCAGTGATTGTTTTAGCACCGGAAAATAGTACGACTGACAAACAGGTGCAAACACACACGCAAAGATCAGCTGCAGTAAATGTCTAGGACAAGAACATAATTTAAATAAAAAAATAGTCAATATTAACAGCTACTGAATGCTGTGCACGGAGATCCATGGATGTCGTTCCGGATGCACCGCTCCAATGACCTGTCTTTTTCTCCATGTTTTGACCGTAAAACTCTCACGTCGCGTTGATGGCAGGAGGATCAGGCCAGAATCAGCTGAGCAGCTCCGCAATTTATGCAGTGATGGCACATTGTTGTTCACAAATGAGAGTGTGCTTGACAAGCGTTGCTCTGCAGCTCAGGCCTGCTGGATGATGGTCAGTAGATCATCTTCAAATGGTGCTGATGGACTGATCGACAGACTCTGTTGCTGCAATATCTCAGATCAATGGCATCAACAGATCAATAGGACGGTTTCTGTCCAAATCTGCCTGTTTTTCATGGACTGATGTTTTTCACTTCATTCTTTTCCTGATTTCTTCTGTTTGCCCCAAAATCTCTGCTAAAGTGACTTCCCAGCACATTTCTGGTGTTTTCATGGACTGAAAGCTCCAGTGAAATAATGGTGGATGTTACACAAAAAACTGAATCCGGCCTAAATTGGATGTCTCGCAGAGTGAGGTGATGTCACGGGGAATACCGTGAACAAACTAGAACAAAAATGGTGTCAAGTGAATCACTTTACTCTTTGTCTGAAAAATAAAAAAGAAATCATGTTAAGTCATGTATAATTAATTCAGCACTTTGATTCCAGTTGATTAAATATAATTGATTTTCTGTAAATATTTAAATGTTTATAGGACCAAATATTAATCATCATGGTAACTAAATATTTAAGATATTAAAATCATTTTAATAATTAGTTTGTCGAATAGTATGTTAATAGATATAAATTTGTATCTATAATTTTGGTCATTTAATTTTTAGATTACATTGCCACAAATAAATTAGTAATATGTGGAAGTGCTTTTACTGCTTTCTGCTCAATACAGGTGGTAGAAAGCAAAAGGTGGTAATGTAAAACGTTCACTGACTGAGGGCCTTTAGAAGATTACATCACTTTTTCTAATACAGGGGTGTTTGATGACTAAATAACACTATACGTCAGTCATGTTTGCATACAAACATTAAAACTGCTTCTGCCCTACCGACATTTTCAGCTTTACACAAAGTTATATTAATGCGGTGTCGCACAGGATTAATGGCAAATGAACAATTTTCTTCCAATTCCTTGTTATGTTAAATAAAAATCGACAAGGAAACGTTAGGATTCATTAATCATAAAGTTTAATATTACAATTAATTGTGAAAATGGGTATTTGTGACAAAAACTGCATCAAACACAAATAAATTGTGTTAATAACGGCTAATCGTGTACTTGCTGCTTTCAGAACTGGATGCTTTGGGTGATGAGCTGCTGCTGGACGATGACAGCTCCTACCTGGACGAGGCCTCGTCTGCTCCATCGATTCCAGAAGGAATCCCCAGTGACAGCAAGACCAACAAGGTACCAGTGACAGTGAGCAGCAGCAGCAGCGCTTTGAGCAAATACCAGCTTTGTTTTTCAACGTGGGGCGCTTGAAATGTCTAGTACGATAATTGATTAAAAAAACAACTGTTTTCTATACTTTCACTTCGTCAAATATAAATCTAATTAAAGCTGCAAGCAGCGTTGAACGGGCCCTCGCAGCTACACACATGTCGGGATGTGGCGCACGTTGAGGTGTGTTGCATGTCTGGGTGTGACAGAAATGTTCAAGTGTTGAATGTAGCTGACCTTTTACCAATAGGTGGCGCTATGACTATGAATGACGGTTGGGTTAAACCATAACTAATATTTTTGGCAAACTCTTAATAACTACCATAAGCCATCCTCATATGCTGTGAAAAAAAACCTGGTGAGAACCCTGTTGTGGTAGTGTGGTAGAAAGAAATAGCAGTACTTATCCAGTTTAGGGAAATCCTCAGTGTACTGAAGAACTATTACTTCAGTACACTGCAGTGATGATGGTAAATGGTAAATGGACTTGATTCATATAGTGCTTTATAACCACACTGAAGCAGTCCCAAAGCGCTTTACATATCAGCTCATTCACCCAATCACTCTCACATTCACACACCAATGGGACAGAACTGCCATGCAAGGTGCTAATCGACCACTGGGAGCAACTTAGGGTTCAGTGCCTTGCCCAAGGACACTTCGACACATAGTCAGGTACTGGGATCGAACACCCAACCTCTCGATCAGAAGACGACCCTCTCCCACTTGAGCCATGGTCGATGTCAGAATTCTGCAGCATTTTGTAGAAGTTTTTATGAGTTTTTGAACGTGTTTAGGCCATCAAAAATGCAATTCTTTCCTCTATAAGAAAAATAATAATAAAAACAAGGTGCATTACGATAGGGTTGTGCTCGGGCCCTAATTAATAATAATGAAACAGGGTCCTCATGGTCATGAAAATTCTGGAAAAGTTATGGAATTTGAGAAAAAAATTCCCAGTCTTGAAAAGTCATGGAGTAATTTACCTGTTTTGGAAATATAGCCTATTTTATTTTAATGTTTAAAATCCAACCTTTACTATTACTATTAATAAATGTGTCTGCAAATTGAAATTGTAATCTTATAATTGCCTAATTAAACATGGTAGCACTTAGTTAGTTGTTGTTTAATACATTCAATAGGTGATGCATCATTATTTAAAAAATATTGCAAAATGGGTGTTTTTTGCACTTTAATGGTCTTGAATAGATGTTAGCGGTTCAAAACTAAGTGGTGGATTTTTGGTCAAATTTTTTGGGAAAAGTTTTGAACAATAATTGTGAAAAAAGTGTGGCAACCCTGTTTAAAATAAAATCTGAACTGGCACAACTTGTCACTAATCCTGGCTGCTCTGTATTTGTGATGCAGTATAACAAACAATTCATTCTGGGAAAGAAATGTGTTTAGGGGGGGCCAAATGTCCTAGATATCAAAATGGGGCCACGACGATCCACTTTATAACAAAGATCACTAACTGGAAGATCAGTATTGCTATACTTTTTAAGAAACGATCTATAAAGTTGACCTTACAGATGTGCGTCTCCTGTTGTTTTCAGGATGGCGTGCTGGTGGATGAGTTTGGCTTGCCGCAGATTCCCGCCACCTAAACGAGCAACGCGTGAACACCACTGCACTCCAACATGAAAACACTTTTTCTACATAGAGTAACGTTTGTACGTGGCAGAACCTGCTTTGACCTGATAACAGTGGGATTTTAAAGCTGTCCTGAGGTTGAGTTTTTTATTGTTACTACTACCACCGTGCCGCCATGTGGCCTTGTAACCTCCTCTCCACCTTTATCGCATTTCAAACACTCATGTTACCCGTCTTAATTTATTCCTTGTTTGTGGTGGTTCTGTGCAGTGTCTTCTTCAATCTGATCAGAACATCTACATTACTGCTGAACGCTATCAAAATAAACCAGTTTTATTTTTCCCTCTATAAATATTGTCATTTCTGTTGTATTTTTTTTTTATAATCTATCAATATAACTATAACGATGTCCCGATACAAGTTTTTCATTTCCAATATGATTCCGATATTCCAGCCTTGCGTATTGGCCGATACCAATCCGATGATTATCGGATTGGTATCGGCCAATCAGCATGAATCATACATTTAGAAAAAAAAAATGTATTTTTTCGGACCGATATCGGATCGGTACACCCCTATATATAACACAGTAGTGAAAATCATTCAAATTCTGTTTATTTATACCGGCCCTCAGGTGCTTTAAAGGAAATGATGAATTGTAATGATTTTGCTAATTAATATTGCAGTAGGTGTTATTATGACAAAAATGCCAAAAACATATACCAACCCATCCCTGGACAAGGATGCACTATAGATGATCAATCTAAAGCTGAATAATACAACTTTGATACTAAATAATGTCATAAATGTCTTTTTGAATCAGTTATATCACATGTAATGTCTCTTTATAAGTGTGCATTGGCATTTTGACGTTATTCCAAAGAAGACCAGGAACATTATGTTGGATGGATTTTGACATTTTACTCAGCAGAAAAAGAGAAATAGGACTTTGATAAGGTTTAATATGGTCGATACATGCACATGCCTTCCAGCTGAACAAGGAAGACACCTTAAAACGGGTAAGTCTACGCTACCATGGGAACCATCAGATGCCTTTGATCTCTTAAATCCAGTTGGAGACGTTATGTGAATGTTGCACTTCCTTGAGTAATCACTACATCACAGTTTAAAGTGATTTTTATTGCATATGCAGCTTTTAAGTCACCTCTCAGTCCTACTAATAATAGTTGCTTAGAGAGATGAACTAAAACCTGAGGCCATAAAAAACATCTTTTCCAACAAGCTGCACAGACCCACCCTGAACTCACCCCTTCTTATTACTGTTGCTCTCCTTTCTCTTTATTTCACTGTGAATAAAACCGTTTCTAATGCTTTCTATTCTCTATTTTACTCATCAAACAAACAGCAGGCTACCTAAAGATTATTTTAAATACTGTGGGTACGTGTTCACTGTTACACTAAGTTGTTTATTGCACCCAATAAAAAACACTTAATTAAAAAAAAAAAAAAACTGACTAATTAAACTGCTAATACAATTATTATAAATTATTTGTATTACAATGCCAATAACTGCATTATTAGCATGATATCAAGATTTCTGTTTATTATTAGCATTGATAATAATTGGCAAAATAAATGCCTTTTTTTCCAACATTCATTTGACCTTCCTTACGGTGAATATTGTGTACATGTTTTTTTTTTCAAACATACATTTTTTTGTTGTGTAATTTATTAAGTGACTATAAATCACATTTTACTTCTCCAACACAAATTTAATGTCAGATTATATTATATTTGTAAACATTTGCTATAAAGTAAATGGTGAATTGGTGTAGCTCCATATTTTAACATTAGGGAGTTTATTATTTGTGTGTTTTATGCTTATTTGCACTCAAATTTAACTAAATGAAATAATTTTTAAATACATATAGCGGGTTTATTTGTTTATTTTTTAACTGAAAGAGAGGTTCCCACCCCCGGCCTTTAGAGGGCGCTGGTGGGGGTAAACGCTACTAAACGCCACCAATCAAATTATTAGGAGGAAGTTTAGCAGTTAGCACTAGTTAGCTTATCGTTTTGTCGTTTAAAGGGACATTTCGTTGAAGAATGGCAGATCTGACGATAACCGTGACAGTCACACACGGTAAGAATGCTGTTTTGTGTTATTTGACGGTTTACCGATGGACAGCAACACAAGTGGACTGTTTATAAAGCGACGAAGTTAGCAGGAACATGCTAAGCTAACGTAGCTGCTATCTGACATACATTAGGATGTTTTCTGTGGTTGTCTACAAGCATATTTGAACATTTTGATTTTTTTTAGGGTGTTTGTGTGGCCCACTTTACTCAAAAACATCTTTTAATATTTTTTATTATTATTTTTTATTTTTTAATTAATAACCTTTCTCAAACATGAATTACCAATATTAACTATTATTCAGATTCTTATTTGTTTTTGTTTTTCTGGACAAGTTTCAATCAACTATGTTTAAAGTGATTCAAGTCGACTAAATTGGATACATTGAATAATAGATTATTGTTTGTATTACGTTCCGTTTACACTCTATACACACTTTGAAATTATGAATTTTTGAGCTCTATGTTTGTTATGCTTCCTTCTGTTTCTAGGCAGATTTCACAGTTTCCTTGGAAGGAAATCTTAAAAAGATGCATTTAGTTTTTCCCTCTCCCCTTTTAGGGTCAAATAAGCACAGCATCACAGTAACAGGTCAGGATGAGAGCAAAGGACCGACAGTGAAAGACCTGAGTGAAAGCCTCACTCAGGCTACTGGAGTCCCAGCAGCTCTGCAGAAGATCATCTTTAAAGGTAGGACAGGACACACCAACACATGGATACAGGTGGATCAATGCGTGCCACGCACCTGTTTCAACTCTTCTGATATGTTTTTAATGTCATTATCTTCCAAAGCAGGGGTGTCAAACTCATTTCAGTTCAGGGGCCAAATATGGAGCAGTTTGATCTGAATTGGGCCACAGATTTTATGCAGGAAAACAAGTCATTTCAACATTATTGCATCCTAGTTTGAGCTTACACGAAATCCAAAATATGTTGGAAAATGACTATAACCTAAAAATAAGTGATAGATATCAATCTCAACAGGATCTTCACTTTAAATTTCCCAGATTTTGTGACTAATTTCTATTGAATTAATGGAAATATGTTGTCTTTTGAGGAAATTTTCTTGAATTTTGTAAGAATTTTGAGTTTTTTCAACAGTTTAACATTAAAAATGACTGCAATCGTGCGATATATAAGCACCTGAAAAACTGTGGGCCCCTGCAAATATTATTGAATTTTATTTACACAATGATTCATATTTTCTCTGTCATTGTTACTTTCTCCTTCGGGCCAGAATTGGATGCTCCATATTTGGCCACCGGACCTTGGGTTTGACACTGGTGTTCTAAAGTAAACATGAAAATAGTTTCCTTAACCACAACTTACAAGAAGACAATCACTCTTTTGGCCCTTATTGAGACACTTAAAATGTGTACTGAGATTTTATTTTATGAGTATCTGGATTAAAAATTAAGTCTGGAGGAATTTTTGTGTTTTTATTTCCCTTATTTGCTTAATTTCTTATGTCATTTTGTGTGTCTTTGTTGATTTGCATGTTGTTCTGTTATTTATGTGTATGTTTTATATGTCCTCTTGTGTATTTTTAAGAAAAAAGTGATTTCGATTTTTTTTAGTTGTCTGTTGTATATTTTTCATTTTGAGTCATTTTGTGTATTTTTGGAGTCATTTCCTGCGTTATTTTGGGTCCGCACAAAATTAGTCTTAGGGCTGTCAGTTTTTTGTTTTTTTTAATTTGTTTGTTTGCACATACAAAATATTAAACATTTATTACATAACTGTGCTGGTAGAGATAAGAAACATACAGTATACAAAGCAACACATGAAGGTTAATTAAAGTTTTGCAATACTGCAGGTGAACATCCCTGCCACGCCTTGTTGAATAATTGTGAAAATCTGAAGAATATTTAAAGAAATTACAGAAGACATGTCTATTTTAGATGAACTAACTCTTGTTGATACGTGTTGGAGCTCAGAAATGTCTCTTAGAATGACAAATGAAGTTGAGTTGTGTAGCGTTCTGTTCACATTTGCTCCACGTTTGTTGTTCCATTGCAGGGAAGTCACTTAAGGACATGGAGGAGAGTCTCGCCAGCTTTGGAGTCAAAGAAGGCTGCAAGCTGATGATGATCGGAAAGCGGGTACAGCCTTGGCCTTTGTGTCTCTGAGGTGTGTGTGTGTGTGTTTATAGAGTGACTGTGTGTGTGTTCTAACAGAACAGTCCAGAGGAGGAGGCTGAACTCAGGAAGCTCAAAGACATCGAGAAGTGCGTGGAGAAGGCAGCCACCAAGCTGGAGAAGGTGGACGGAGAGCTGAAGGGTTTGAAGAACGTGGGTTTGTGAACTGCAGAGTGTGTGTGTGTGTGTCGGTTGTGTTGTCACGTGTCACCTTTTCCTCACACCAGGGTTTCCTGGCTAAGGACCTGCAGGTGGAGGCTCTGGATAAACTGGACAACAGAGTGAAAGCAGCAGCAGAGCAGTTCATCAAGATCCTAGAGCAGATAGACGCCATGGTAACCACGTCAACTTATCTCTCACACATCATTCACTTATTAATAAGAATATACACAGAGGTGGGTGGGAATGTTTGACTATTCACTTTTACTCTGTTAAAATTGGCTTAGTTTTGCTTTTTTAAGATGAATCAAACAAAGCAATGTGCTGGTTTTTGGTGCTATAACTGGGATCATTCAGTGTTGACAGGATTTTTTAGGATATACCAGCGAAGGCAAAGCAAGTCAGTAGCTGTGTTTCCATCACCCTTAGAAATGCACAAAATCTGAACAGCACAATAAAAACTGGTAATGGAAACACCTGAATTTTGTTTGAAAAAACACCCAAATCGCTAAAGTTTTTACTCTTTGATGGAGGTATTTCATATATATGAAATATTCGTATATTGAAATGTATTGGAAAAGCGCTATGGAGACACTTTTTATGCATTTGCACATCACATGATGCGACGTACCTGATCACATGACCACTTCTCTCAGAGAAAACATGGCACGGTACGTGTGGACAGAAAAGGAGACTGGGACATTTCTTATTATTATACTTAAAAATGATTACTGGCATATTAGACGTGAAAACAACAAAGGTATGCGGAGTGTTACGAGGTTTCAATGGAAACGCATTCAAAGCACAATTACACTTGGCCGAAACTTTAGAAATATTGCTTTTTGCGAAAAACTAATAGAAACAGCATCCCATCCCATCATCTGTTGACTCAGCAATAAAATACCTGGGGCATTGACACCAGGGATCCTTTATTATGCTAATGAGTCACACTGTAGGATAATGAACCCCAACTAGTCAGTTTCAGAAGTGAAGAAGACTTTTGCAAATTCACAAGATTATTAAAAATGAGATGGTAATATTTTCACGGCATTTTTGTTTGACTGTTTGTTAGCAGGATTATGTCAAAAGTACAGATTTTGACAAAATTTTAACCATTTTACATCATGAGATGTTGTTTAAACGCTGTGAGCAGTTGAGGCTGATTAAAGCTGCTGCTGTGCTCATGGAGCACAGCAGCGCTACACGAGAAACGGACAGTTTTACAGACAAGTTAAAGTTGCGCGGCCACTGGTGGCTCTGATTTAGGAGTCAGTGATGGTTTATGTAGTTTTAAACGGCCAGAGTGAGAAGGACATTTCCGCATACAAAAACGTCCTTTCCTTGAACGGTGACGGCGTTTCAACCCCATTCTGTCCATTTCCGCGTTCAACAGTAGATTCTGTTTTCATTGTTGGATTCCATGTTTCCATTAACGTGGATTTTCTAGGGCCCTGGTGTAGTTGTTAGCGCACTCAGAGACTCGCTGTAGCACATACAAGCTTGTGTTCTGTAACCTAACCCTCTCTGATTGGCCGGCAGCCCAGGAAGGCGGTTCTCGGCAATTCAGTTTGGTGAACATATATAACGCTTAAATGATGGAGACGGAAGAAAAAACCTCAAACATCTGAGGTTACGTTATCGCAGTAGTGAAAACCTTTAAACCGATGCGATTAAGGTTTATCGTTCAGCCTTACGTTTAAATATATGAAAACAATAGTTATCACTACAGATTTCACAACAAACCTAAATGTCCCTGACGTCCCACCTGATCGGAAGTGAAAAAGTTGTATCGGGACGTCCCTACAAATCACCACGTTGGATTTGTTCAGAAGTGATCGCGACCGTATTCTGACTCAGTCCGACTCGTTGTGACTGCTTTGCGGTAGTTTACGGTAAGAATGGATGAAGCGGTGTATCAGTCTGGTTCCAGTAAAAAGTGACCATAAAAAGCTGTAAATGGACTAATATGTAGACGTGGGGCAGTGAGGAGGGGACTTGATGTAGTAAAGGAAACTTATCAGTTGAAACAGACATTTCTGTGAAACTTGAGTACAGCAGCCCGCCTACCTGCCCGTTCTGATTGGCCGAGTTGTCTGAAGGGCACCTTCATCAGCCAATAGGGTGCGGTCTATGTTAAGCTGTGGCATTTGTGGATTTTTCTCATAAAGTTGCTAAAATATTGTAATGTGGCCAATAAAACGATGCGTTTTATTGTCCGGAAATTACAGTAGTTGTAAGTTGTGATGATTGAGTGTAGCTCAGTAATATCTTATTGGTAGGTAATAATCAGCTGCTTTTCTTTCTTCAGAGTGTCCCAGAAAACTTCACAGACTGCAGGATGAAGAAAAAGGGGCTAGTAAAGACCGTACAGGTGAGTCTGTTTACATCCATCCAAAACCAGAAACACTGAGGAAACTGTTTGTATTCTGGCAGGACTTCCTGAACCAGTGCGACAAGATTGAAGCCTCCATATCTCACCACCTGTGGAAGATCCAGTCCAAAAACCTGGCCCTGGCGGAGTAATCTGTCCTCTTCATGTGCTTTACGTTGCTCTGTGAGCAACAGCAGACCCTGCTTTATTTATTCATGGTTTGAAGTGGGAACAGATGCTGGGTTGACTGGGGCTTCACTGGTACCACAGGTGGAGAATACCAGCAGCTGGCTGCAACAAGATCTTTCTCAATCCCAGTTGTTTGTGCACCATGTGGTCAAACGTTTGTAGACACCCTCACATTGCACCCATTGTTTTTAAAGGTTCAGTAACCTTTACAGGTGGGCATGAATTCAAACCAGATGAACGGAAAGTTTACACTCAAATGATTTACTTTAATTTTATCTTTGGTTTGAAAAGAAAACATTGTGATGACTCTGCCCATTAAAGTAGGAAATTAAATAGTCACTCTGAAGGAGATGTTCATTAATTCCCAGACCTCACTGGGTCATTTGGATTATTAGAAAATTCTTGTCTAATGAAAAGACTGAGCTGGAGCTGAGGGGTTCAGTCCTGGTCCTGGAGGGCTGCATCTCTGCATGTTGATAATGCACCAGTTGCAATGCAGTAGGCTGTGCATCAAACACATGCAGTCTGCACTGCTCTGATGTGTTTGGATGAGTCAGTGCATCATGATTTACTGCCTCTTCTTTAGTCGTCTTTCAGTGTTCATTTTAATGTTTGAGAAAATTACTTTTATGTAAATACAATGTGTTTAAAGGACAAATCTGTTTAAGTGACTGATTTATAGGATTAATGTGCAAACATTTAATGTTAGCCAGTTAATTTGTTTCTAATCAATTTTTGAATTTACACAATTTTTAATGCAAGAGAATAGTTTACTACTAAAGCACAGGAGTCTCATTCTTAACTCGTAGGTCAGGAAGCATTTTTTTTTGAGACTCAAACATTTGCTTGGACTTAATATTTAATGCTGCAAATAACATTTTATTTCTCAAACTTTTTCTTCATTATATGCATTTGTAACCTTTAAAAGGCTTTTAGACGAACCTTTTCAACTACTGCACAACTGCTTTGATAGTGCATTTTCAGGGTATAATCGAGATTCCTTAACTATTAGGACTCTTTGGGTCTCAACACAAACTTTTTAAATGTTGCCTTCGTCATACTCTTGCATTATTTCAGGTTAAAACTGTACTGACGGTAAGTATAAGAAAGGTTGGGCTGTGTTTGCGTGCAAAAGCCATACCAGTTAAGAACCACTGCTCAAAGATAACTTCATATCTGTCCCTAGAGTTGTTGGCTAACTATAATACGTGTAGTAAGAAGACGCAGATAAAACTGGATCTTTTTTTCCTCCCTGCTTAGAGATGTGGATCTGAAATCTAAGGATTCCAAACAACTTTAGTACAAAGGCAGTGGTTCAACTGTTGGGTTGTGACTAAAGCTAGTAAAAAAACCTTCACAATTTTATTCCAGTCATTTATGTAAGCAGTGATATCAAATCATGTTAATTTCCCACTGAATATACGTAAACTGTAACATGAAGTTAAGGAAAAGTTTCAAAGTGGTGATTTGATAAGAAACAAAGCCATAATCCTTCCTGAACAAGTTTAATCTCAAACATTTAAATATGCTACAAAAGTCAGAATTCTCATCTTGTGTCAGTGAGTTTCCCATGTGATCCATTCGTGTCCTGTCTCATGCTCGTGAATATTCAGTGCAACAAGAAATGTGCAAAACATGAAAGTGGACCGGTGACGGTCCAGGAAGCAGCGTGAATAAATGACCTTCAGTGCATAAAACCACAGTGAAGCTCCGTGAACATACGTGTAAAGTGCAGTGGAAACTGGCCCCGGCTCACTAATCGTCCTTATCCTTGGCGCCGTGCTTGAGAATGCGTGTGAATGCTACATAGTTGAAGTTTCCTTTCTTGTCGATGGGCGCTTCACGGAAAAGCTCATCCACCTCTTCATCGTTAAACCTGTCGCCCATTGTGGTGAGCAACTCACGCAGATATTCCTCCTGAATCATACCTGTTGGGAGAAATGCAATTATTTCATAAAAATGATTGCTATTCCAGTTTTGTGATGTCAAAAATTAATATGTAGTTAACATTAGATAGTATGGAAAGATTGAGTACATAAATACCCAGATGTAAACTATAGTGGTACATTTTTGGAAGTATGCACGCACTGTAGCTGTTGCCACTCAATGTTCTTGAAGCCCAATATGGTGTTTACATCATTTGAAGCCAGAGTCGGCGCAGTAGGGTCCGGTGGGACAGGCCCTGGTAACATGTCCTGCCCATTTAGCGTACTGTCCTGATGATTTACACAGCCCAGCTACGCTAAGAACAAGTATCTTTCCCTCTGGAAATTTTACTAACTACCTAGTTAAATGGCATCTCAGCTTTCCTTCACAACGTAACTGCTATTCACAAAGAGAGCTACGCAAGATCCGTGGCTGTCAATTATCATATATGACGCAAAATCCCCTTTTTCAACCTCAGCTTATTTAAAACAAACTTCACAGAAAAATGAGCACTTGAACACAATGTAGAGTGATAATAACTAAATCACAGCAGAGTTTAGGTTTGTAAAAAAAAAAAAAGAAAAATCATGTGTTGAGTATTATAACTTTACAGTTTGACCCACATCCCATCCGTTATCAATGAGGAGGCGGGGTTTATGACCTATACAGCAGCCAGTCAGCAGGGGGAGCTCCAAAATAAATGCTTCACTCCACTGGGGACATTGTCCCGTCCTTTTTACAGTCTATAGGTGAGCACACTAGTCATACTCAATTGCCCCACAATGCATTGCGAGCGGAATGTAAAATCACCCTGAGACCAGCTTCAAGCTAAAAATCAAACAGTTTTCAAAATAAACCATCTCTTCTTGTTTTCCATTAGTAAACAGAGCTCGTTTTCAAGTTAACCAGAAGTTTAGTCAGTAGCACAATGGCGGGTCTCTGAAATGTCAGCATGAAATGTGTTTCCGTAAATTTTATGGATTAAATGACCGCATGTTGATATTCTACTTGGTCACTTTTTCACTTAAAATGTTTTCAGAACTTTGAAAGGTGGAGAATTAACAGATTTTTAGCCTCAGTGTGTTTCTGGTTTTTGTCGTAGGTTTGAAATGCATCTTGGGAAACTTAGAAGTAAACTTCCGTTGGAACGGTCATCATCTTAATCATATATAGCAGACAGTATATACTCATTGAGTTTGTAGTACGTTAGTGTGCGCGATTTTGAACACAGACTGGGTCTCTTTAGGACCAAGAGTAACAAACAATAACACAAAGCCAAAGGCCCACAACTGAACAGAAGATGGCAGCAAAACACCTTTAATACACAGAGCTAGCCCAGCAAAAAGTAATGCATTTTTTAAAGATGCAATTATTAACATGGTTCTTTAATATTGCCCAATTAATATTGGTGTGATTAGTCAGTTGAAGATTCTCACACAAATGTAAAAATGTTGTAAAGTTCAATGATTTCTAGATCTTGAGTTATTTTAATGCTAATAAATACAAATGTTCAGTTTCAGATACATGTGACTGGATAATAATTGCATTTGTAGACTCACTACATTCTGCAGGTGGCAATGCACCATGTCTTTAAGAAATTTCTTATTGTTCAAAGTAATTCCAAGAAAAGGAAAAGGTTGGAAATGTCATCCTTCCTAGGTCATTATCCTATGATTTAACTGGTCTAGCCGAGGTCCGGTTTGAGTAAACCTGGTCCCTGAACTAAAAGTGAGTTTCAGACAAAACTCTAAATCTTCCTCATCATCACCTGTGGCTTCCTCATCGAAACAGGCGAATGCGTTCCGGATCACATCCTCGGGATCGGTGCCGTTCAGCTTCTCTCCAAACATGGTCAGAAACATGGTGAAGTTGATTGGTCCGGGGGCCTCGTTCATCATGGCGTCCAAGTACTCCTCTGTGGGATTTTTACCTTAGCAGAAAAACAAGAAGCCTCAACACCACTGAAGGATTGCCTTGGGCCATGTTGAAAAGTGAGATAGTACCCATCCCGTATACCCAATGACGCCAGCATGTCGTGGAGATCCTCTTTGTCGATGAAGCCGTCTCGGTTTTGGTCGATCATGTTGAAAGCCTCCTTAAACTCCTGGATTTGGGACTGATTGAACATGGCAAACACATTGGAGGTGGCGCGCTGAGGGCGCTTCTTGGTGTTCTTTCCCTTGGCTCTCTTACTCGACATGATTACCGTCTGGTGAGTGCAACTCTGCAAAGGCCAGAACGTTTTGAGCTTGGAAAGAATGCCAAAAACCACACGGTCTAGATACAAGAAGACTCTTGTGCTTTGGGTACCTGAAGGATCCACAGTTATAGCATTCGGTTAAGTAATTGAATCAAAAACATAGCCTTCCTCACTGGAATGAAAACACGTTAAATTGTTCCAGAGTTACCTGAAAATATACCGACCACGAGAATCTTGTGGATCTTTGAATAAAACTCCCTGAACTCCATCCCTTTAACATCCCTGTGATGGCGTTTCACTCAGGTGTGCTTTGAGCAATAATAACATAACACCAACTACATTTCCACCAAAGGGAAATGTATTATTATTAATTGGGTTAAAACACTACAGTGATTTAATAAACCAAATGTTTAAGTTTTGCAACAAAATGTCAGTCATTTCATGCAATCTGCAAACTAAGTGGAGGTAGGGGACCCCTGTCAGCCACCAGGTGGCCCCACAAGGCTGCACACATTACCTTTACTAGTGTTCTGGTTAGTGGTTTAAATGGTTTGTCCTTTTTCAGGCTGGTTCAGTGAACTTGTTAATTTAAGGTCACAGAACAGGATGGACACTGTAAATCAACCAAACTTCAAAACAAAAATTACAGATCCACGAGTTGAAGTAGTTGTAATGTAAAGGTTTAGTGCTAGGTTTTTTTTTTTTTTTACATTTGTATCTATTTTTATTAATACAATGTACAATAGGCAACATTGACATAGCAAGAGGCTTTAGTTATGTAAACATACAAACGGCTTATGAGTTATTTACATACAGGTATAAAACTAAATTACAGAATAAGAGAAAATAATTCCACATACAATTTACAGTTCAAATTCAATAAAAAGTCCTTTGTTCTTCACAGCTTTAGAGTTGCTTTATAGTGATTATGTATGAGGATAAAAGTGATTGGAATACTATAAATGTAGGTTTCTGGTTGGAGGTTTCGTGCTATGTATGCATGTTAATTAATGGTCTAATAACATAACTTCGTCCTGTCATTTGTATAGTTATTTGCTGCTTTAGATGCATTTAATCATTAATCTCAGCCTTTTCTCCTGAGTTTGCTGCAGTGTCACAGATCTGAAATAGTTAGGAACCCCTCCCTCAGTTTATTCAGACATCAAACTTCATAATACATTAGTCTCATAGATCATTTGTTGATCGCAAAAAAAATAAACATTTACATCTGTACCAGTTTAGTAAACTGGTAAAACCAAAATCACATTCATGCCAACTTCAATAGGATGAAGTGAAATGTGTTTGATAGAGTTGTAGCATGAAAACATTTTAATCCCACTGTATTCACCTATTATTTATGCTGGTATTTATTTTTTTTATTTTCTTTCTGTCAGCTTTTTTTCTAATCGTGTTATTGCAACAATTGCATTTTCCTTAAGGTGATCAAAAAAAAAGGTATATTCTATTCCTCATTCTTGTCTTGCCTAAATACTGTTACTCCGCATATGTATCTAAAAATAAGCACATCTTTATTTGCATAGTTTTATTTGTTACCCAAAGTTATTCCCATAGAAAGTTGCAGATCAGAGATGACAGCTCATTACCAAAATACTATAATTACAAATACTAACACCTACAATAAGATAAAATGTACATATCTTACTGGTAAAAAAAAATAAAATAATTTCTACAAATCCAGAATTACAAATGCTTGTATTGAAGTAGCAGTCGGGAATAAAAGGTGGTTTATGTATAGATAAAGAGGCCATCTTATTGAATTTTATTCTATTTTCCTCATGAAATTTCACCTCAAGCAATTATTAATAATTCACGTGAAAACGGTGTGTTTTAATGACACGTAATAATGATCATCATTGTATTAAAAATTACATTCACATGGTTGAAAAATATTTCTGTGAATTCAATTGTATCAAATATAATTATTTATAGCGGCTACGTTTCTGCTTCAATGGCGGCAGACACGTGTGTTTTAATGTGTCAATGAAAAATCCCAGTCACCGTGAACGCAGCAGCCATCCTGACCCACAAACCGGTTAGCTTCACGCGCTAATAGCATTTGTTTAGCCTGTCTGTAAATGTTACTCACACAATATACAGCGTAAATGTAGATTAACAGGAGGAAAGATGACATACCTTTAAAATATCCCTTTTTGAGTTTATATTTGTCTCAAACGGACCTGACGAGGCATTCACTGTCTGATGATCAAGGGGAGCCTTCAACGTTTTATCTGCTCCGGCCAAGGATGGACCAATCACAGCGCAGCAGGTAGAGCCGATCTTTCTGGAATGTTCCATCTGACCACCTTCAGATGGGTATGCGGTTGCCAGGTTGGGCGGATTCCCTTAATTAGAATTCCCCAATTAGAACAATACTTAAAATCCCCAACTAATGTATAAATAATATTTATTTACATATAGGCCTAATACGTAACATAACATATGCTTTAGGCCTTGGGGGAGTGGTGGCCTAGTGGTTAAGGACGCTGGGCTTGTAATCGGAGGGTTGCCGGTTCAAGCCTCACCGGGGCCGTCACTGTGGGATGTTGAGCAAGTCCCTTAACCCCGAACTGCTCCCCAGGCGCCGCAAAATGGCTGCCGACTGCTCCTCAGGGATGGGTTAAGTGCAGAAGACAAATTCCAATAATGTACTAACATTACATGGCCAATTAAAGGCGAAAGCCCGATTTAATCTTTAATCTTAATCTTTAATCTTAATTACTATTAGGCTTATATGGTGGTACAAACCAGTATGTTTAGGTATTAATGAAAATTTAATAAAGCTGGGATTTTTGTTAACTTATTGTTTGGATTTTGCCCTTTGGGATTTTGTCATTGATTCCAAAGTGAAAATGTTTGTCATTTATTAATACAGTATGTAGAATGCTGAGTTACAGAAGACACACGTTAAATACAACTTTACAGCATTTACTCTAATACAGTGATTCTCAACTGGTGGGTCGGGACCCAAAAGTGTGTTGCGGACCTGTACTGGGTGTGTCGCGGCCAGCTGGTCAAAAATAAGTACCTCTCAAATTGGACTTGTCTTTTATTTTGAAAGAAACTTTTGACAGACACTGTGAAATGCATGTTACACAGGAAAATAAATATATTTGTGTTTTTAAAAAGATTATATATGTGTGTTTTCAACAGCTATTTTTGAAAAACTAAATTTGGTTGGTTGAATTCTAAAAAAAAAAGTGGGTCGCAATTTAATGAACGTGGCAAAATGTGGGTACCAGTCGTGAAACCAGTTGAGAACCCCTGCTCTAATATATCAAAGGAACGCATCAAAGCACTCAGTCATCAAATTTCAGTTTCATAACCATAACATCAAAAAGGAAAAAAAGGATCAATCCAGCTGGGGGAAAAGTTTAGCTCTGTCTTTCTGGAATGTGGGCATTTGCAAAGTGCTTTTTTTTGCTTTCTACATCATGTAACAGTCACTTTTGAATGTATAACACCCCAAGGTGGCACCTCTTTTATTTTGGTATGTTTATTAGGTCACTCTTCTTCATTTACTTCCTCTTTTTACTTTTAATGTCGTGGACATCGGCCGCGTGTACTCAGACCGACGTGCAATGTGACGAGTGGTGACGCCCTCATATTTCTTTAGAATAAACAAGACCGTGTGGAAATCAAGAAGTCTTGCTCATTTTGCTATCCAGCAGCACACGTCCACGGCAAGATACATCACCACGCGTTACAATCAGTGGTAAATAAGTTCATAACAGGCGTGTAACAAATGTAGCATAAACTTTCTCAATCATGCGCCGCATTTATTCATTAATACCATGTGAATCAACGTGAAAGCACTCCAAGCATCCAGAATAAAGCACTCTGATTAGACAAAGCAACGGAATACGCCACCAGATACATTCCAACTCAACTACCCTATGTGTATGTAGGGAATACTTTTTATTTCTTTGTTGTATATATATATATATATATATATAGATAGATGTCATTCGGACTAGAGAAGCGTGGTCGGATGGTGACCTTGGCAGACAATGAGGACAGTTACAAGTACCTCGAAATCCCACAAGCAAATGGCAACCTCGAAGAGATGACAAGGAAAGCGGCGACGGCCAAATACCGCTAACGAGTAAGGCATGTCCTACAAAGCCAGCTCAATGGGTAGAACAAGTCCCGGGCAATAAACAGCTACGTCCTGTCAGTAATCAGATACCCTGCAGGAATAATAAGCTGGCCAAAGGATGAGATACAGACCACTGATGTTAAGACACGAAAGCTCCTAACCATGCACGGTGGGTTCCACCCCAAATCCAGCACCCTGTGACTGTACGCTAGCCATAAGGAAGGAGGCTGAGGTCTAGTGAGCGTGAGAGCCACTATCCAGGATGAAACATCCAAGATCCATAAGTACATTAAGGACAAGGCTCCAACAGATGACATGCTCAGTGATATATATATATATATATATATATATGTGTTGGGGAGAATGCTTTTAGACTTGTTTTTCAATAGTTTGTAAAGGGAGAGAGACTCTTCCCGTGATTACACATGATTAAACTGGTAAATCGATTTTCCAATTTACTTTTTAAAAATCCCCCTCAGTAAATAATCCGATTTCGATTTTATATTCTTACTTGTGGAAATTAGGGGCATTTGTAGTTTCCATACTTGACCACTAGATAGAAGCAACGATCACATTTCTAACAACCCTGTTAACTACTCACTGGTGGTTGGGCTTTATTTTTCTGACATTACCTCAGTACTATGTGGTCTTATGTTTATAATTGGGTTACTGATAAGTTGTGGTATGCCTGAAGGTTTACTTAAGTATCTATCTCACTTAATTTCACCACCCAGAGTTCCAGGCAAACACCACAGAAGCCCCCACCCACGCTCTGAGTGCAGAAGCAGAAGCAGGCCTCCTTCTCATGGTCTAATTTTAAAGCCACCACAGCCTTAAAAGGTCCTGAGAGTGTCTTGGGCATTCTGCAGAGTGGCAGCATTATTTTTGTTCTGTGGACCTTCGTCCTGTCCACTGGCTCTCACCTGGCTGCTTTGCCTGGATCTGAACTTGCTTTTTCCTCTTTGGGAATAACACCTCACCTCTTTTTTTGTGGATCAGTGGATATTTATTAGTGGTGAGTCTAACACATCTGAGGATATTCTCTGAAATCCTGTTCATGAGGCATATTCATGTCACAGAATGGCAAATGGAAGCTTGTTTCTATGGTTTTAAGATGTTGTGTTCTTGTTGATTGAATTGCATGTGCAATCTAATATTTTTGAATTAACCTAACCTTTAACATAGAAGAGATATGGTTGCTTGGTCCATATAAATTACTTTGTGTCCCTATGTTGCATTGGTAGGAGTTTGTATCTCTTAGCCATATGTTGGTTTTTAGAGCAGATCGACATATACTTACTGCAGTGAGCTGAGGTTATACTGTGTTCTTTTTCTGGTTGGGGTCAAAGAATCAGCTGTTTGGTTTTGCAAATTAAATCAGTATTAATTCTGATTGGATGACATGTTTTCGCCAGTTGATAGTGAAAATCTTAGATTTCCCATTTGGTTTTGGTGAAGTTGGTGCTTGTTCCTTAGGAAGACAAGGTCAAGTTCAAACTGAAATTAGTTTGAGGTTCCACCGAACAGCCTGTCTTATTGAGTTTATTTCATTTTTGTTTTTATTTCTTATTTTCAATTAGGACCAAACAAATCATTGTTAACAAGTATTATGATTTTAATAGAAGTGTATAAAAGGAAATCTCTGATCATGTCATTTAAGTCTGTAAATACTTTTGACAGTATAGCATCCTAAAACTGCTTGTTTTGGGGATATAACTGCATCAAGGCATAGCCTGCATGTTAGGTGTTTTATTTGGGTCTATTTCTATTACTTTTCTTTGATGGTTTTTATACTAAATAATCTTAAAATAATAAAAAGTTAATCATATTTGGTTTTCTGGGATTTTTGAGGGTCTATAAAATGTACTTTTCGCGTGACGTCAGCACTTATTAACGCGCGCCGGCATGTTAGGAGTGGTAATCATTTGCCTGACAACCGCTATTTGCCGCTGATTTTGCTGTCTGGCTGATTTTTATCTTATATTGCCCAAATCCTGGGTAGTATTTGGCTGTCATAACCATGCCTGGCTGAAGAAAAAGATAGTCTTTTACAGAATACTGACAGAAAAAGCCCAGAAATGGAAATTATGGATCCAAGCACTGAGAATAAACGTAGATGGAACTACATGGAGCCCAAAATCAAAGTGGTCGTATGTTTGCAGTAGACATTTCGTTGGTAGGTTGTGTATTTTGGGGATCTAATTTCTCCCTGACTGATTTTATGACATTGATTATGAATTAGCCTACATTTAAATTGTAATTTATTCAGTAATGACTGAAATGTTTATGACTAGTATGTCTAACTTGAAAACAAGCAACGTGAAATTAACAGTAAATATGCAATGCGCTGACTTGTATATGAACTGTAAGTATATTCAATAAACAAATGTGCTTCATATACCCATTTATGTTGTAATTTAGGCTGTATTATTATTATTGTATTATTAGTGGTGCTAGCCTAGCATAGCCACATCGCGTAAATGAGCCAATTATCATGATGACACAGGCCTATATAGACACAAAAACACATACATAAGCCTACCTTAAAGAAAATATATGCATCCAAGCTTTTGTAAGTCCTCATCTTCTCCATTGTGTAGACGCCAGGGCTGTTAATGAGCTACTCGTAACCAACCAGATGTAACTTCCCTTCATATCGGTGCTTGGCCTTTGGCTCTAATCTGCTGAAATATTTGTACAACATTGAGTAAAACCTTTGTGTTGTCCATGGTAAATAGTGTAAATTGCGGGCAAATGTAAACTCCTTATAAAATGGCAAAGGGCGTTGCTAAGGCAAATGTCTCGGATGATGATGTCACCGCGAAAAGGTGTATTGTGAAAAATTATCAGTGGAAATAACTTAAAGCAATGAACCAGGTTTATTTTTAAAAAATAAAATAACCTAGTTTGTTTTATTAATTAATTTGGGAATTGAGTAATTGAAAAGTGAGTTAACCAACTGAATTGTTGCTAAAAGAGCTCCAATTTAAACGCTTCTTTTTAACCTAGCCTAGCCTTGCCTAGCCTAGCCTAGCCTAACCTAACCTAGCCTAGCCTCGTCTAACCTAACCTAACCTAGCCTAACCTAACCTAACCTGACCTAGCCTAACCTAACCTAACCTAGCCTAACCTAACCTAGCCTAGCCTAGCCTAACCTAACCTAACCTAACCTAACCTAACCTGACCTAGCCTAACCTAACCTAACCTAGCCTAGCCTAACCTAACCTAGCCTAACCTAACCTAACCTAACCTAACCTGACCTAGCCTAACCTAACCTAACCTAACCTGACCTAGCCTAGCCTAACCTAACCTAACCTGACCTAGCCTAGCCTAACCTAACCTAACCTAACCTAACCTAACCTAGCCTAACCTAACCTAGCCTAGCCTAACCTAACCTAGCCTAGCCTAACCTAACCTAACCTAACCTAACCTAACCTAACCTGACCTAGCCTAACCTAACCTAACCTAACCTAACCTAACCTAACCTAGCCTAGCCTAGCCTAGCCTAGCCTAACCTAGCCTAACCTAACCTAGCCTAACCTAACCTAACCTAACCTAACCTAGCCTAGCCTAACCTAACCTAACCTAACCTAGCCTAACCTAACCTAACCTAGCCTAGCCTAACCTAACCTAATAGTTTATCCTCTTACTTCAAACACCATCACAACCCATGCCTCTTCTCTAATCAACAAACTAACATTTACTCAATACAAAAATCTGTGCTAAGATCTGTATAAATTGAGTAAAAGTCTTTAAATGCATTTAGCTTCTTTTATTCACTTTCATAAACAAAAAAAGACCAAATACTTTGAAATGGTGTAACTACAAAAAATGTCATGACAGTCAGTGCCATGTACTACAAAGATCGTGGGTTACAGTCCACCTAGGTCCAGTTCTTTGATACAGGGAGTTTGGATGTTTCCTTTGCATTTTTTCAGCCATCGAAACACATGAAGACATAGATTGAAAGGGGTCCAGCTGCAGCGCCTCTACACCCAGCTCCTCCACTGCATAGATTTGGTTATTAAAATCCACAAATGGGCTATGGGAGTAAATAAATGGTTGTGTGCCCTATGATGTATCTGGATGTGCTCTATTTTCAAGTGTTACCTTACTATCGGTAAAAAAAAAAACATGGATCGATTACATCTCAAACAGAATATATGTCTCTGCGCATTTATAATTTCAGTATGATGTACTGAGTTCACATCATACTGAGATTATAAATGCGCAGAGATCTGATTAGAAAACATAAACTTCACGCAATAATATCTATAATTTAAAGACTGCCAGGTCTGAGAAAGAGAATTATTATTTAGTAGTATTTAGTTGATTTTCATACATACTTCAAAATATTTTTTGAAGTTGTAAAGTTTTTTCAAATTTTTCAAACTTTGTATCCACACAGAAGAAACAATTTTTTATCAACCTAGATAATTAAAAATTTTTTAGACCATATACTGTATGTGTCAAAGTAAAATAGCACATGTGGTTACACCATTTGACATAAGGTCTTCTTTTTTTAAAAAAAAAAAAAACCTCAACAAAGTTAAATGCATTTTTTTTTTTGACTTTTAATTTGCTTGTCTTACCATGATAACAAATGCCAGCGATCAAAGTGGTAATAACAACCAGATTAATTCACAGCGCGGGTAAAGATCAGACATTACCAGTCGGTGGAGTTGCCTTCAGGATGTCAGGATCCCAGCAAGTGATGCTGAAGCAGCAGCATCATAAACAAGAGCAGCAGGTGCATCAACAGCATCATCAGCAGCAGTATCATCATCAGCAGCAGTATCATCATCATCATCAGCAGCAGCAGCAGCAGCACTATGAGAGCAGCTTTCGTCAGAGCTCCAAGTCGTCTGTGAAGCAACAGTCCTCCGTCACCTACAAGACCTCCAGCCGTCGGTAAGAGGATGATTAGATGATCAGATAAAGAAGGGTGATGGTTGAAAGCTTTGAGCTTTGCTCCTGATGTAACCCAGTGCTTTTAGAAACCTCAGAGGGCAGAATGTGCTCAGACCGTCAAGGTTTAATGTGATCAGTTCAGCTGCAAGACCGTGTGCCATAGAGCACTGCTTTAGTAAACCATTCTTTCTTTTGTGGGAGTTGACAAGTTTTTGTCAGAATTAGTAATTTGTAACTTTTACAGGGATTTTGTCCCCACAATTGAGCTCAAATCAGCAAAGTGAACCCCATAGAGTACTCTGATTCTATTATCTATTATTTCAGAATTTAGGATTATTGAATCAGCCATTTAACAATCAAACAGGAAAACAGAATACTTAACACGAGCTGCAGGTCTTTGTGGCTATCTGTCCCTTGGAAGATCCCAAAAACAGAGCAATGTTCTGACCTCACTACTTTATCATTAAGCCAGATGTTATCTTGATAGTATATCCCAGTTTGGATACAAGGTTGTCAAAATTGCTCACAATATCCTCTTGTGGTGCAGTGTGGTATCACAAAAACGAAGGGGTGAGGATAGTTGGTCATCTCGTTTACTTGTGGCATGTTACTATGATGTTTCTGATCCAAAATGACGTGAGTTCTGTTTGGCTGTTTTCTCATTGCTTAATTCATGAACCTCCCATAAGTACACTGATGTTGGATATACGATGCATTTTAACTGAACAAATCAAGAGTCATGTACACCAGGTAGGGCTGCATGATTTAGGTTAAAATGATAATCACGATTATTTGGATCAATATTGTAATTACTCATCATGTCTGTATTTTTAATGAAATACTTTTTAACAATATGTGAACAGTTTAGAGTGCAAAATAAAAACTCTCAACAAGAATAATGATAAATACTAAAAATAATTTTTCTCAATTTTCCCGTAGAACTTACAGAAATTTACACAGGGCAGCTGCTTGAAAAAAATTTCAGCATATAATAAAAAGGCAAGAGCATTAGATGCGTTCACACCGAACGCAAATTCTGCAACTCTGGTGACTAGATTACATTCAAAATCAATGCATATCGCGACTCACGCAATTCCGAGTGACCTGAAGAAGTCTTGCTCGCTTTTCATTGAGATTAATTATGTGTTCGCATTTTAAAAGTAAAAATCGCCAACAATCAGGTACATTTATTCATGGAGGCCAAAATCGTAATCACGATTAAAATTTGATTAATTGTGCAGCCCTAACACCAGCCATAATGGTATATCCACTGTACTGGTTTTGTATAGGTCTCAGTTTTTATCGCTTTAGGTTCTTGACGATATGAGTAGTTTTGTGGTTGAACTGGTGGTTAATTCCTTAAACCATTCCTGGACCTATAATGCATCCTGGCGGTGTGAGTGTTTCCAGATAAGTCTCAAGCTCCTATGGGATGTGAACATGGGAAATCTTTTCCTGCAGTCCTGTTCTGATGTTCTGTTGTTGACCATTTCACTGGTTCACTGCTTCATTTTTCTTTTGATATATACTAACCACTGAAGACCAGTGTTAGTACCACACAAGAGCCGCAGGTCTGCATGATCCTGTGATGTGGTCAAGGTCAAAGTGGCACCAAACTGTTTTTTTCTATTTATTGCTTCAAATATGCAAACAAAACAATATTTTGCTGCCTGATATTTTGACAATCAACTTTTCCCTTCAGCTGAGTGTGGTCATAATGTTATGGCTGGATGGCGTTCAAGATCGTATTGCAGTAAACTGTACACTTGTTCCTCCCTAAGTAGTCCAGGTAAATATAATGTTTCTAATGCACATCACAGACAGTCATTTAATCGCAAAAGGTTGTTTTTAAGCTTGAGTTGTTAATAAGATTTGAGTTCTCAACAAAGTCAAAAAAAAACTTCCTGTAGTCAAACACAATGTACAGCAGCCATAGTGACATCAAATGTTGTGCTTTCCTCATGCAATGAGTCTGTCTTTGCCCCTCAAGGACTCTGAGTAGATGTCACTAGGACTGCTTTCTAAAGGGGGTCAATGGAAGAATTTCAGCTGTGGTGAGGGGCTGCCAGGTGTATTTGTGGACAGCGAGGCTATTTCTGTAGACATTACAGGAGACGCTGCTGTAAGAGCCAACTGTAAAGACACTGGATGGGAGTGAGACTGTAGTTGCTTAAACACGTTGGACTGCCTCTCCCTAACTGACAGTCAGGAGCTTTCTGCACTGTCAGTAGTTGTGTTAAACTCTTAAATGTGTTCAACTCTTACATTTGCCACATATTTGTTTGTAAAACATAGAAGTAAACAAGAACAAGAACTATTTATGTTTTTTGCTCTTAAAAGACAGTATAAAACTTGAGGAAAACCAAATTTCTTTTGAAGTTAGCCTTTACATTTGGTGCAGATTTGTAATATGGGATATGTTATAATGACAATACAGCTTGTCTATTGTATTCATCAAAGTGGCATTGCTGTTTCCTCTTGTCTAAGCAGGAACTGGACTTTCAACATCCAGCCCAGTCTATTGAATTATGATACTTTACAGTTTGTTGGTATATCAGGAAGCAAAGTCATTCAGAGAGATCCTTTACTTTCTGTCATTTTCCCTTAAACTCTTGTGTCCTCCTTCCTTACAAAAATGGCAGGTTTGACTACCATCACTGCATCATCCATCTTTTTCCTTTTTTTAGTTTCACTCCCTACATCCTCACACAGTCCCAACATCTTTTTTTAATCATTCACACACATGTATTCTCCATGTTTGCCGTGAAATCTGGGCTCCACTATCTGACCTGTGTCCATAGATCTGAGAGACCTACCTGACTAACATGTCACTGATGTATTCTGGACCAAACCCATTCACATATTTATACACCAGCAGCAGAACTTTAAAATCTATTCTGAGGCTGACTGGGAGCCAGTGTAAAGACTTTAAAACTGGAGTAATGTGCTCTGACCTCTTTGTTCTGGTTAAGACCCAAGCTGCAGCATTCTGAATTAGCTGTAGCTGTTTGATGCTCTTTTGGGGGATTTCTTTCAGAAGACCATTACAATGGTCCAGGCTGCTGGAGATAAAAGCATGGACCAGTTTCTCCTGATCTTTCAAAATTATTAAACCTTTCACTCTGCAAATGTTCTTTAGGTGGTAGAAGGCTGTTTTTGTGATAGATTTGATCTGACTGCCTACCGTCAGATCTGAGTCAATCAGAACACTAAGGTTCCGGACTTGGTCTTTAGCTTTTAAAGATATAGCCTCAAGGTACTCGCTGACAGCAGTACGTATTCGCCTTGCTAATACAGGTCTTGCATAGTTATTATTATTATTTGTTACATAGGCACTGTTTGGTTCATTTTCAGTGCAGTAAACACAATAGTTTCAACATTTCCCTAACATGCTTTTACTTTAAATCAATAACTCAGTTCAACACAGCTAACCTGCTAGTCTAAGGCCTGCTGTGTTTGAGTGCAGGTGACCATCAGGCTGGACATATCCATCGCATGTCCAGACCTCTCCTTTTTGCAACTTTTTGGCTTGAAGTTTTTTATTTGCTTCATCCAGGGCGTTTTTTAGCTAGGGAAAGGTTTTGTTGGGACTGGCTGTCATTATGGCAGCGAGCTTTCTTGATAACTTTTACTACCCTCAAAGTTTGTTGCACTGGTCTCCCTGGGCCTTTAAGTCTTTCTCCACCTTCTTGAGAGCGTTCTACATTTTTGTAATAGTGAAAATGTGACGCTATGGTAATTTTTTATTTATTGCCTTGAAGGCCAGAGATGGTTCATGCCTGTTTTTCTCTTGTGTTTTTGACAGATCCGTAAACGTTTGAGTTAAGAGATCTTCTTGTATCAACAGGTGTTGATATAGTTGACATGTGTTTTTGACATAGTGTTCATAATTTTTAACATTGAGATGTGATTCCCATTTCATTTTTAATTTTATTTATTTATTTATTTTTTATTCTTTCCCTTCCATTTCATTCTAGATTCATGCAGACTGGATTTTGGGCCTTCATTTAGCATGAGACGGTACATCTTCATTGGAGATAATAGACAAAAGTTATGTTGGACAAATCATTCTTCTTCTTCAAAATCTCATGGAAGTCCCCCATCAGAGCAGTTCTGACTATGGATTCCTTTTTGATATTGCATATCCAGAATATTATTGTTTACAGTCAATAAGCTCATGTTGTCTTAAAGTTGTCTTAGGTGAACATACCACCTTCAATTCAAGTTTTTTGCAAACCTATCAAATTGCCATCAAATGCTTCAACATAAGGTTATCTGTCCTGTTGGCTTCTGTTCACTGTGCACCTTTTCTTAGAGGAGATGCTGTCCATCTTGTGTCCTATATGGGGCGCTGCTGCGCTCAAAAAAAAAAGAAAAGATGAAATAAATCTAATTTGAGCTGTTAAAATAGTAACTTTGTAACCGGAGTCCCCCTGATTCATAGTCCCATGTAAACATCTCCATGGATATCAGAGTTGTCTTACAGCTCCATATAAATAGTCTGACATGTTTATTGAGAGTTTTTTTTTTTTTAAATTAAAGGATTGTAATACAGCATATCTACATCTTTCAGATGTTCAAAAATTTCCCAATTCCGTTTCAGTGTTTACTCATTTCTGTGTCAGTTTACCCTATTCCATTCTTTCTTTGTTTCATCGTCTTTCTTTTAGATGTCATTTTAAACCTTCCAAAATTGTGCTAAACATTTTTAATAGGGTTATTTGAGTGAACTATTGTTGTTATTCTTCTATTTCTCCACTGTAGAAGTGTGCCAATAGCACGCGCTGAAATCACACAATTGTGTAAGATTTGATGTCTGTTTTTGCTACATTGCTAGATATTAGGCCACACTGTTAACGGCGACAAATACCGTAGAAATGTGTGATATTGTTCCAAAACATGTAGGCGAGGCTTAGTCCTCATCATATAACTATTTATTATTCAGGTGTAATGTTTGTTTTATCCCAAAATTTCATAATGGTGATATTTCGCATGAGATTTGAATATCCGTCTCTCTGCCCACCCGTTTACAGTGAAAAATTGTGTGTAAATTTGTGATATTTTCCCAGTGCCTGTGAGGGTATACAGTATTTCTTGTCATTTGGCACTTTATGCTTGGTTTTGTTTAAAAAACTAAATAAATAAAGACAGTTTTTGATATCACCGTTTTTGTGTCAGGAAGTGAATTTCGTATTTGGTATGTGGAAGCCCCCCATCAGTTTGATCTCAAGTAGCCCGGACCAGTTAAATAATAGAAATATCATGTTCAACAAAGGTTTGTGGGGTTATCACATTTTGCTTTCATCTGTTGTTCACTTCTGGCCTTTAGTTTTGTTGCGTCTGTTAATCTCACTTAACAAGGTGTTACCCCAAGTGCAGAAATTAGGAATAGCATGGGATGGTTTGACACCCTTGTCACAGAGATTTTGCAACTTCCTTTCATACATGACATTTTACCTTCTGGCCTGCTTGAATAAACTGTTTTATGTTTTTGTGCTGATGCACGGCTGTTGTGTTATCCCAAAGTGTGAAGAAGACCTCAGAGACGACTGAGAAAGGGCAGACGGTGGTTAAACTGAGCCCACTACCCAAGAGAGCCAAACGCACCTACCTTGCCATGGACACGGACAAAGAAGTCATTGGATATGTTATTCCTGTATTTAGAGCCAAGTGAGTACAAGCCACACACAAGCATAGACGGGGAGTACTGAAGTAATGCATCTAAGTGCTTTTTTTGTTCAACTGTTTATTATTAATGTGTGATGTGTGTGTGTGTATATAATAGTACATATCTATAGTTTTGTCATTATTAGAGTCATGTATGTATTTATTATTAGATGCATTTTATGTATAATGCTATGAAGACTAGGGTGGTCCATCAAAGCATGGTTAAGAATAAAGTCAGATAACCTCGGTTAGAACCCTGCATTAGGTTTTGGCGTCCTGAATATAATTAAGAAAGAAATTTGAATGTTGTACAGGTTGCACCTGCAGCTCAAAATGTCCTGGAAATTGACTGATTAAATGTACATTAATACACATATATAAAATTATGGAAAAGGAAGGTTTACAGATTCCACAAAAGCGTTGTGGCACCCTTAATCAACGAGATTATGAACGGAAGCAGTGGTTTTGTGACCACCAGCATCATGCATTTCTTTGAAACCCTTACTCCAAGTTTTCAAAGAGCACAGGTACATTGTTGTGATCTCAGCAAAGCCACAGTGGTTACTGGACATTCTAAGGAACATTTTTATGCAAGTTTCAGTTTGTTTTTGCAGAACAAAGCCACAAATTTTCCAATATTTCGTTCGCTATGTTATAGTATGGATTGGGCGATTTTCAAATGTCTTGTGCAACTTCTACATTTTAAATCATTTGCAAGATTTGGAACCAGATGCAGGGTTCTAACCTAGAGAATCTAAAAAAAAAGTTTTTGGGACCACCCTAATGAAGACATGCTTATGGTAAAGCGTGTTATGTTGATGATTCTTCCAATTGCCCTCTTATTTCTTTTTACTGTTTTCGTCTTTGCATAGGTTCTGTTACTATGTGGGTGATTCTGGTATTGTGTCATAGATACCACCTCTTTTTAAAGGGGTAAAACTACTTTTTAAAGATCAATATTGTGGTCCAGGTCTGTCAGGAAGATGGATAATATTGGATTATCAAACTGGGTGTTTTGGGTTACTTTCAGTCACGAGGAGGTTCGGGGTCTGTTGGATACTCAGGAGGAGTCTACAGAAGAGGGAATTAATTATGTGGCCATGAGGAATCTGTTTGTCAGGGAGGCAAGGGAGTCCATGGAGGTAAGGGTGATGAAGACAACCAGAACAACGCGTATCAGGCAATCTGCAGAACGTGTGGAACTGAGCAAAACGGTAAATCTTTGTGAATTCACATTCTGGAAAAAACAGTTGCTAGTAATCTCATTAACAGTGGCTTGTTGTTAAAAACCTGGCAACCCCTTTCTTGCTTTAGTTGGACGAGTGGTCAGAGTTTCGTAAGAAAATGAACCCAGACAGCCTGATGCACCGTCCAGAGTTCATTATCAAGCCTCGTGGTCAGACTGTGTGGGAAGGAAAGACTGTAAAGCTGCACTGCACAGTGGCTGGATGGCCCAAACCCAGGATCGCCTGGTGAGTTGTGGCAATATCACCAAAGTCATCATCGAGCATCTATCATAGACAACTTTCCAGGGCAAGATGTACAAGAATATGTCTCCTCTTTTCATGATCAACACTAGTAAACAAGCTGCTTGTTGTTCTGCATTGAAGGTACAAAAACAATGTGCTGATTGATGCTAAGGCCCACCCTGAGAAGTACACAGTGGAAAGCAACTACAACATGCACTCCTTGGAGATCAAGAAGTAGGTAAATCGTTTGGAGTTAGTGACATTTAATCGAGACTAAGGACACTTCAATCGTGGCCGGCCGATAAAAAACAGATCAATATTATCCTGAAAGATAGTTAGAAATGATCCATTCAGTTGATGTAGTGAACATCAAAACTAGTGTTTAATATGCACGGCTAAAATGGCTAGTTCGCAGTTTTGCGGTTGCAAGAAACATAATTTTGCAACATTTCAGACACACAAGTCATATCTCTGCCCAAAGCCAAATAAAGGTACAGCTGTAGAGGTAGACTGTGTATCTTTAAAGGTGCAGTCTGCAACTTTCAGATCCCTCTCTCCCCCTCCCTCCCCACTGCTCTCTTGCTCTGCCTCCAAACTTTCCAAAGTCCCTCCCTCAGAGGAGCTAACAAGCTAACATTAGTCCAACAGCAACATCACAGTAATATAACATGCACTGTTAAAAGCATATTACTGCAGCGCTTCTCTCTCTCAATGTGCACACACCTCAGCAGCAGCAGCAACAACACAGTGTCACTTACAGCAGCCATGCACATGCACTACGGAGTTCTAGTGTAACAATTACAAATCAAACTTTATGTAAATCAAGCAGCAGTAATTACCTTTCAAGCAGAAAAGTAGCTAATTCCATCTTCTACTCCTCCAGACCATACACTGTAAAAAAGACGGCGCTCCAGCCCTGGGAAAGGGGCGGGGCCTGTGAGCAACAGCTGTCAGACAGCCCATCAAACGCATGTCTGGCTCTGATTGGTACTTTTTACTCGGTCGTAGTGCATTCTGGCAAACCAAAGGCTGCAGGAGCAGCAGGGGGGACTCAATGAGCTTTTTTTTTCACACACACTGCTAGTTTGATGTAAAGCTGTCCTCACATAGTGACAGCTTTAGCAAATATGACAAAAAGTCACTTTTATAAGAGTTCCAGACTATACCTTTAACTCCCATGATTATTTCTTTGTTAAATTCAGAGGAAAGTAAGGACTGACTGACTTCAAACAGGATTTGGTCTGTTGGCTTTTTGTTGCACTTCAGTGTTGTCTTTAAAGAATGATTACCTGTACATCCAAACATCATTTTATCTGTGTCTGGAACCCAAGTCCTAGGACATACTGACATGGCCCCCACGACAACAGCTCCACTTCAGCCGCCATTTTACAAAGGGCTAATTGCACACAGTAAGCAGCTCCTGTAGTTTCACAATTTTACACGCAGCATGTTATTTGAAAAAACAAACAGTTGTAGTACTTTTTTTTTTTTATTTAACGATATTTTAGTTTCATATTTTATTATTCTTTTCTTTATTTCACAAAATTTCCTAAAATTGATTTGATGGATTTGATTGTTGCATTTGGTATTCATGCTACTTTTCATTCAATAACAAATAGTGCTTTAATAACAAATCAAAAAGCCTAATTCTTAATTCATGGTGTGATCATTAGTTCATGAAACCTCGATGGGAGCAGCCTTAACCGAGATGTTTTACTTTCTGTTATAGAAAAAGTCTGTGATGAATAAATAAAAACATTTATACACGTTTACTTCCAGCTGTGAGTTTATCGACACTGCTCAGTACCACGCCTCGGCCCTCAATGTGAAAGGGGAATCTTCTTTTGTGGCTGCGATTGTGGTCAAAAGTAAGTGTTTGGGGCCATAGTTCCTCCTGGGACCCATTTTTTAGTTTAGCACTCATTTTTTTCAGTTTGTCTTACATATTTGGGATTGGTAAGGTTTAAAAAAACTTCACTTTGTCTCTGTACAGTAAATACTTTTTGCTAGAAAATAAAGTTCTCATTATGTAAACAGTTAATGACTAAAAATTATTTTTTTACTCCAGTAATTGGGTTCAGAAGGGTTCCAATTAACCTAACACCCTGATCATCCTGTAGTGTATTACTTTAGTAACAGGAAACCTATTTGATTTGTGATAAGTTTGCATTACTAAAAAAACAATTGACAAATACAAATGTACTGTACTGACCAGGGTTGGTGTCATTATAATTGTAATTGTGTAATTGATCATTCATTTCAATTATGGCGTGATTATAATTGTAATTGTAATTTTCAAGATCTGTTGATGTCATAATCGTAATTAAATTGTAATTGAGTTTAGATGATTGGCTTTGTAATTGTAATTGCCATGAAATTTCTACATAAATTGTCAATTATAATTTAATGCAAAAATGGTGAACCATGTTATAGTTCTACGTACAGTTTTAAACATATGTAGTTAACAGTTATTAAAGTATTTTTCATATCAAACTTTCCCACATTTTAACATTTAAAAAAAATTGAAATCGAGGAGTATACTGACACAAAAAAGGCTCAAGACGTCCTAACCAAAAATATTAAAACCTGTAATTAATTTAGATGATAAATATTTGTTTTTAATGTATTACATTAATTACATTACAGCTGATTTAAGACATGGGTCAAAAGTTACAGAGTGTCATAAGAGATGCTAACAGAAAGCTAACAAGAGGAAGGTTAACTTTTATTAGCTTATTTATTTCATGCTCAGTAATTGTAATTAATTGTAATTGAACTTTAGTAACAGGATGTAATTGTAATTGACTTTCAGGGGGAAATTTTAATTGTAATTGAATTCTAATTGGAAAAATTGCTGGTCACTGTAATCGTGATTGAATTGTAATTGAACATGGGTAATTGAAAATGTAATTGTGACTGAAAAATGCAATTGACCCCAACCCTGGTACTGACTGCTTTATCCTTACAGGGTTCCAAGATTGTGAAGAAGCAGGTCTACTTGATACTAAACCACGTAAGGAGACAGTTAATCACACACTCACTAGGTTACTTTAGTGCACACTACATAGAAAGAAAAAAAAATGCAATACCGCAATGTATTCTATCAGAACGTATTGGGCTTTTTGATCATCAATGGCAGTGAAGGTCAATCTGAAACCACTTTGGTCCTTTGGCTTTTCATTCCATGGAGCATCAGCCCATATAATAAAGTAATGCTGTTTTTTGTTGTCATATTTATAGTGATTGCACAGACCAGTTAGCAATAATTTGCCACATTGGTGTTTTAAAAATCTATTAATTTATTTTAAAAAATAAATTAATACAGCACTTTAAAATGTTTTGATTCATATGGGTATAACCAAAGAGCCTATTTGGCTCAGCTGCACTTAATGCTTACTGCAAGTCTGCACATAAATGAGACAAACTTTCAAAATAAAATAAAAGGACAGTGTGTCAGCTAACTGCTTATTATAAATAGCTTGCATTATGTTACTTTCAATGATGCCATTTCAGATTTCACAATTTAGCTGATTTGTGTGCTGTGCAATAATTTGCAGCATTATTTGGACTAAACTGAAATACAATTTTGATTGAAACGTTAACGATTGTATTTCCCATTTTCATCTGCTCATGTTAAAACTGAAAACCAAAAAATACGTATTAGTTAATAGGCGTTTGTGTCACTTCTTCAACTTCTGCAGATGGTTACTCTGCAGAGCATGGCGTCACTTTTGAAACAACCATCCTCGATAAGTTCGAAGTGGCATTTGGTAACGAAGGAGAGACTCTGAGTCTGGGCTGCACTGTCATCATTTATCCAACAGTGAAGAAGTACCAGCCCGATGTTGTGTGGTACAAAAACTGTAAGTGAAAGAACAAAGAACGTGGAATTACCTCTACATAGTTGCTCTTTCTGTTAATTCTGTACTCCCTATTGTCATTTACCTGTCTCTCCAGCGGTCCCCTTGAAGCCTTCCAAATGGGTGCACACCCACTGGTCTGGGGAGCGCGCCACTCTCACACTTGTTCATCTCAACAAAGAAGACGAGGGCCTGTACACGCTGCGTGTCAACACCAAGTCTGGCTTTGACACCCACTCTGCTTTCGTGTTTGTGAGAGGTGAAGATCCTGAACTGTGTCACCACTTTATTTTGAAAATCAGTGCACTGACTTACGGCTCAATTGAAAGATTATTTTATGTGACGTTTACTAGTAAGAATGAGAGGCGATTTAGAAGCTGCTTATGCAATAAAAAGCACTTTAAATGCAAGAAACTCCAAAATGTTGATGCCTACATATAAAGGGATATTGTGTGTTTGAGGGTAAATGTTGATATAAATGACTTGAAAGATATTTTACATACAAATGAGTGACAAACGTTTATTATTCAGCTTCAGACTGATCATCTAAAGTGGATCCATAGGTTTAGAAAGATTTAAGAGAGGTCATTTCATTTTAAATTCTTCAGTCATTTTATCATCCATCTTTCAGTTTAATTTTTTCTTCTCATAATACAAGCTGCTGTTACTGAAATCTACATTAGACTTGTTTATCTTGACCAGTGTAAACTTGGATAAGATCTTTGGATAAGAATGTGATTGTTATTCAAAATAACTGCAGAGGAAGGATGTGCCAGTCCTGGAGTCTTTTGAGCTTCCATCTAGCATTCAATCTCTGACGATGGTTTGCTATATTATTGTTAGATTTTGCCCCCTCCATGCCAAAAATTGGCCAATGTGGGCGTGTTCCTAATATAGAGGTGGGGTTTGGAAAAGTTCATGGTGCGCAGCTATTGTTGTGATTTCTGTACATTTAGACTTCCAGTATGCTCTGGATGACTGCGTACCTTATGTGGGCTGCATCTCAAAGTCGGAGGTTACGTTTTGGAACAAAATATAGACGATGCAGATGCTTTTATTAGTTTCTCACCATTAAACCTTCAATGTGCCCAACACATTGATCACAATCGGAGGCATTGGGTGTCATACCACCTGTAAATTAAAATCCCAAGCCAACACTGGCCAATTCTTCTTTTGTAATCAGTCCACATTACAAAAAAAATGATCAATAACAGGAAACGATCTATGGCATTAAGAGGCAGACTAGAACACATTTCAGGAGCTCTCCAGATAATTATAGTACATAAATACATCAGTCTGACACTAAACAGACTAAAACTATGTATCATTTTATCCCAACTATAAATTTTAAAGGCACTTTGCCGTAATATACTTGGTAAAAAGATTTTGTTATCATTAAAAGCAGTAATCTAGGAAAAGTTGGCAAAGCTGGAATTCATCATCCAACCTAAAAGTAGAAGGACTAAATTTAGCCATGCTTGCTTGCAGTGGTCCTCACATTCATGTGTGTCCGTTGTTAGATGCTGATGTGGAGCTGGAGGGCGTTCCTGTGGCGCCCCTGGATGTGCGCTGCCATGATGCCAACAAGGACTATGTGGTTGTGACCTGGAAGCAGCCGGCGGTGGAGGGAAGCAGCTCCATCCTTGGATACTACATTGACAGGTTCAATGGAATATGAATGCAGTGTGACAGGCTGTGTCTGAGAGCTGAAGCTATTGTTTAGTATTTTATCGATTTATCTGTAAATATTGCAAAATAATGCACATATCAAAATTATTATAAAGGTGTTAACCGTAGAACACTATCGCTAAAATTAGTAACACCATCACTATCGTCGGGTGATTTTTACTCGATATATTATACCCAATAAAAAGTAGTTATAATCAAAATATGGCATTTTCTGACTAATTAGAGTTGTGTTCTTTAATTTTCAACGATGCCATGTCTAGCAAAATGAAAAAAAAATAAACCTACTATGGGTAGACTCAGAAAAATATTAACCAAAATTACTGAAAAATTAGGAATATAAGAACAAAACAATCTTAGATGAAGGAGTTGAAGCCTCACTGGTGTTTTGATTAAACTCATGTATACAGCACATTGCTGTATGGCAGTCAGTGAGGGGGTGTGGCTTCACTGCAGCTTTCACGCTGCCAAAGAGGTTTTTTTGTAAATATGCATCAATTGTTTCGATGACAGCGACGTGACGTTTGGTCAAAAGTGCAAGAAAGTTGCTGTTATTGCTGCAAAGAGAGATGAATGTTGCATTAATGATTTCATACAAGGAGTTCCTCACAGTACGATGATACGATAAAAAGGCTCAGGCAGTACACAAGTCAATAAAGATTTGAGAAAAACTACTTTAAAGGTGTTCACGAATCTAAAATGTCTGGTTGTGATTGGCAGGTGTGAGGTGGGAAGCCATCACTGGGCCCAGTGTAACGACACCCCGGTCAAGTACGCCCGATTCCCAGTCACAGGGCTGGTGGAGGGACGCACCTACATATTTAGAGTGAGAGCTTTGAACAAGCAAGGTGTCAGCCGTCCATCCCGCATTTCTGATCCTGTGGTCGCCATGGATCCCTCTGACCGGGCTCGCCTCAAAGGTGAGAGAGAACGCCACAAGTCTGCCAACACATGACACAGTAGCAAAAAAATAACGTGACTTATTTATGTTGTATTTCTAAACAGCTGGGCCATCAGCGCCTTGGACTGGAATGATCAAGTTCACAGAGGAGGATCCTACTGGTATGGATATTATTTTTTTTGAGGGGTAAAAAGCCATAAATTATTCAGCTTCGGAAGGAAACAAATGACATTATGGACTTTAACAACATGTAGCCTAAAGATGAAGACCTTGATTGTTTGTGTCATTAAAGAGTGATGCACATGTGCTCAGTGTCACTCAGGCAACGTTCAATGCCACAAATAATAAGAAGAATATTCAATGAAACAAGGCCAGATTATCTGAAAATAACTTATTTACATGAAAAATCTTCTTCTCAATTAAAATGATAATAAAGTAGACTTTAAAAATGTATGACCTTATTTTGTTTCAAATGCTTATTTCTTGAATTTCTAACCTGAAGTTCAGCTCAGCTCAAAACTTCTATCAGCTCACAGATAAATACACTGGCACTCGTTGCAAGTCTGTTTTCACTTTATCCCAAGCAAACTAAAGGAGTGAAAGGCTTTATTGTTGGTCAACCAGCCATCAGTGGAGTAAGAGAACGCTGACTCACGTTATACCGTTTTCCCTACAGTCGGCATCGTACCCGGTGAAGCAACTGACGTTGTGGTTACTGAGGCTACCAAGAGCTACGTGGTGCTGGCCTGGAAGCCACCGGTGCAGAGAGGTCACGAAGGAGTCATGTACTACATCGAAAAGGTGATGAAAACAGTATTAACACGTGATCAATAAGTATTCAAATAAGAATGTAAACAGTTAAGGAAGGAGTGGGAATTCATTGTTGCTAAAAGACTGATACATTGTGAGTGCGAAAAACCAAAACAAGTGCCTCCAGATCACAAAATAATGTTTTTCTCATGAACTTAACTCACTTGCACCATGTAGGCGTTAACTATGTTCAACTATTGCCTAGCAACGCCTGAGATTTTTCATCTTAAAAAGCCGTTTCATACTTGCAGGCAACAATGGAAGGAGTAGATTAATTTACGTAAACATTTGTTTTTGCACTACATGTAGCTGAAACTAATTTCTATCTGTAGTCCTTAAATATAGACAGTAATGAGATTTAAGTTTTATAATTGTTTTTAAACCAACAAGTCTTGGTTAAACCTGTCTAAACTGTCGTGCTGTAGGGATCAGGGTTGGGGCCAATTATAATTGAGTAATTTGTTATTAATTGTAATTTTAAGATGGTTTTAATTGTAATCGTAACTGAATATATCTGTTGCTGTTGTAACCAGACAGAAACGCAGCCATGCTTATGTCTTTCTCATTAGTCCTTTTCTTCGTGGTCTGCAGTGTGTTTCTGGGACTGACGCCTGGCAGCGGGTCAACACCGGGATGCCAGTCAAGTCCCCGCGTTTCGCCCTGTTCGACCTCGCAGAGGGAAAATCCTACAACTTCAGGGTTCGCTGCTGCAACTCTTCTGGTGTGAGCGATGCCTCCGTGTCCACAGGGGACATCACAGTCGGGGATAAACTGGGTGAGAAGCTGCTAAATGAACTTCCTACAGTTTCAACTACAGCACAACGACTGTTTTTGTGACTTCATTCCACAGCGTTGGCGTTGTGCTTGAAATGTGTCTTATTTGTGTATTTCTTTCTTTAACAGACCTGCCCTCAGCTCCAGGCACTCCAGTGCCAGTCAGGAACACTGACACCTCTGTAACCGTCTTCTGGGAAGCTTCCACAGATGTCCACCACTTGGTGGGCTACTACCTGGAATGTAGTGAAGTGGGCACGGATGTGTGGATGCCTTGCAACAATAAACCAATCAAGCAGACCAGGTACTTACAAGCTCAATAACCAGTTGATCACAGAAGTAGACACAATGAGTGTAAAGTTGTGTTTTACCTTTGAACAAATGTATTTTCTTAGATGCACAATGGGTAATTGTGTACTCATATTAATTCTACTCACTAATAAACCACCGAAAACCTTTACATTACAACTTCTACTTCTTATTCTTGATCAATTTCCTTAGGTTATGCATCTTAACCTTTTTTTTTACTGCTTTTACTGTTGATTTTTTTTTTTACTGTTTCACTGATGCATTTTTACATACAGTACATGCTAAAAAAATATGTATGCCTTGTCTTCTTCTTCTTCTTCTTCTTCTTCTTCTTCTTCTTCTTCTTCTTTGACAATTTCTATGGCTTTTTCAGCAATTCTGACATCTTTGACAACTTTTTTATCTCTTCAGCTTCTTTAATTTTAGGGCCCTATTCTCCCGTCTGAATTTAAGCGCTTTTTTGTGCGCCTGCAGTTACGCACTTCTCTTCTGCGTGTATTCTCCGGTCCAGGCTCCTGACACGCCCACCGCACGTAAATCAACCAAAAGTGCCCACTGGGCCATGATGTCATTATTTTGGGGCTGTCTAGAAATCACATTTTCCCAACGCTTGTAAATGTCATTGAAATCTGTGAAAATGATAAAGCACACTTTTAATTTGAAATGCCTTCTTTGATAAACAACAGGTTGGTTTGATCAGATTATTGCAGTGTCAGTATTATACACATTTTTCTGTCCGAACCACACTTAAAATCTCTTTTTTTTCGCCCCTCATATTAACAATAGATTAACGTTTGTTTGTGTGGATTGATTTAAGTACAGTGGGAGAATAGCGCGCAGCCAAAAACAGCGCCACTGCCCGGCTTTTTGGACTTACACGCATGTGAGAATAGACCCGTAAATGGTTCGAGGAGGTAAAATAGACCAAGCTGCTGCATCCTGAAACAAACCTAGCTTGCTTTAGTGGAAAACAGGGTCTTTCAAAGAAGTTTCCTCCATGGCTTCAAAACACTGTCAGGTTACAAAGGATAATGATAAATAAGGAAAATGTGAGGAAATCTTCTGCCCACCCTCTAATATGAGCCAGAGTCCGAAAGTAATATGCGTCTCATGGTTGATGTTCCTCTTCTCTTTAGGTTTGTGAGCCACGGTCTGATCACTGGGGCAAACTATGTATTCAGAGTGAAGGCGGTGAATGCCGCAGGCTACAGTCAGAGCTCTTCCATTTCAGAGGCTGTGGTTGTAAAGGCAGCCATCGGTGAGTGCCATCATCATCATCATTCAACCTCCCAGCTGCTCGAAAACATTTCCCTAATAACTGTTGTTTCAAACAACCCTCAATAATTCACGATTGCTGCTTTCTACTGTTTTTCTACTTAATCCCTTAACAAAAAGGCTACATTTCATCAACCCACCCAATGCTATTTTTTCCAGTCCCAACATGTTCAAAAGTCGGCCAAATAGGAGGAAACCTGCCCAACCTGGCAACACTGTTGGAGGGGCTTCTCTGGCACTCTAACATGTGACATGTCAATATATTATTGTGCTACCTACTGCACCCTGCTGGCCAAGATGGGTATCTAAATGACTCTCAGACATCACATAGCAGTCACAGATGGTCCACAATGCAAATCATTTATTTTTTGACCAATTAGGTGAAATTGCCCGCCTGATGACCTCTCACCGCACAGAGGTTGAAAAACACAGTGTTAAAGAGTCCAGGTTGTGGTTTACCATGAACCAGTGTTGAGGAATGTACTTATCAATGGAGTTAAGATGAGTTAGGGCTAGAATTGTTAATGCTTGAATATTCAGGGAATTATTATTGCCTGAGCATTGCTGAAGATATTGAGGGAGGGAGAAACACTTTACTGAGTCTGAGACATGTCTGAGTCAACCTGATTAAAGGAAGGCTCTATATATATCTTGTACTCAGGGTAACTCTCTGCAATCATAGGAACCTGAGAGTGAAGAATGAACAACTGAACTCAAATGCAACTTTAATGTCGGGATGTCGGTTCATATGTTGCATGTGCCTGCATGACATTCCCATGATGAAGGCTCTATTTTTCAGTGCTTGTATACTTTGTAGTCTGTGTAACTGTGATGTTGCTGTTGGATAACTCTTTAGGTTTGCCTCTTGGTGCATGGTCAAGGTGGAGGCTAAACACTGAGTTCTAAAAGAGCATGAGCCTAATGAGATTCTGGCCTGGCTTCGAAGATTTGCTTAGTGTCAGAGAAAACCTGCTTCTGGCTCTGAGTGTAAGTATTTATTCATTATAACTAAAAAAAGTGAGTGCAAAGCTTGTAGCATGCTTAAGTGTATAATTCTAATAATGCTAACCTCAAACATTTACCGGTAAGTGATAAAAGTAGTGCATCGATATGGATTCATTCCCCCCAACTAATCTGATAACAGATCATTTTCAACATTTTATGGTCAATAAGCAATTAAGAAGAAAAACATGATTAATAATACATAAAAGAAACATTATGACATATTTTAGCATTTTGAATGAAAAGGGGGATCTTTTTAAATCTTTGAACCACAATCATTTTGTTCCTAATTTTTTTGTAGTAATTTTTCTTATTAGCAGATAAAATGTTTACATAAAACATGACAACAATTGATTTTAAATGAAGTATATTAGACAAGTGCATCAAATCTACTAACCACAATAAAAACAATCCCATTAAGGCTAGGGTGACCAGATTTTTAAAACTCAAAACCTGGGACAGTAGTTTAACCAAAGTAGATGACCAATTTCCAAAAGAAACTATTTGCATATGCTTTTATTTGTAATGAAAAAAGGTCACATAAATTATATTTTTGTTGCAATCACATGGAAGACTTTTGAGTTTTTTAACTGGTTTATATTGCAAGAGCTACTATGGCAAACTGTTGTGATTGAAAGCTCAAAATCCACGTTTTTAAGCAAAATGCTCTTCGGCTTTCAGGGTCTTTTTTGTCAAAGGCAACAGACCATTTAAACAGGACAAATGGGACTGAGCTTATGAAAAACTGAGACAAATAAATGGTTTGGGGGAAATTGACCGTGACACGGGACGTAACTCTGAAAACCTGGACTGTCCCGGGTAAATCGGGACGTCTGGTCACCCTAATTAAGGCACATTTGACATGTATCTGTTATTCTGGCAGTCTGTACAGCAGACTGCCAGAATAACATATTCCACTTAATCGCCAACATCTTGAAGATTAATCTTTGCGTTCCATGTATCGCAGACATGGATTGTGTTGTCTTCCTCTGAGACTCAGGAGGAACTTCCTACCAACAACCACATTTTTTGGTTATCTTAGCACGTAGCGGCGCTGGCTGAGCCGGGTCAAAGGGCGTTATCGGGCTAACGAAATAAAATTAGAAATTCACCAATTTTAGTAAATAAGGATTGATAATTTCCATGCATCCCTAGATTAAAGTTGCATTTGAGGTTTCCTCATGGCACACGTGTCCCCTAAAAGCACTTCTGACCAGTTGTTCATTCCTCCTTCCAGCCATCCCTGGGAAGCCCAGCGATGTGACGATGCTGGAGGCCGTCAAAGACTACATGATGCTGACCTGGTCTCCACCCGCTAACAACGGAGGAGCCGACGTCAGGGGATACTTTGTGGACTACAGGACAGTTAAAGACGGCATTTTTGGGAAATGGCATGAAATGAACCACCAGGCCCTGAGCACAGCCTCTTATAAAGTACGTTTTCTACTTGAGGGGCTCAGTTATCCACATATAGAACCATTTAAAACCTTTAAACTGTTTCCTTTTAGGCTGAGAATCTGAAGGAAAACGTCTTCTACCAGTTCCAAGTGCGTGCAATGAACATGGCGGGTGTGAGCAAAGCCTCTCTGGCGACCGGAGGTCTGGAGTGCAAAGAATGGACGATTACTGTCCCAGGTATAGGACAAACTAAACACACAGGAAAAAAAGACACTTTCAGACATATTTTTGACATTCTGTACAGCTGCTTATTTATATTCTATGCAAATGCAGTTGTGTGACAAAAATCTTAAAGCTGGTATTGGTCATTGCGTATCCCAGATTTTTAAACGTTTCTTCTACTTTTCGTACACTTTAAGGCGTTCCTGTTGGTCTTCATGCTCTTGAGGTCCGTGACACCTCCCTCGTCATTCTCTGGGAACCGCCCACATTTAACGGCCGCGCCCCCGTCAATGGCTACTACTTGGATCTGAAGGTGGCGTCCGCTGGAGAGGAAGGCTGGATGGCTGCTCACGAAAAGGTCAACAGGACCAAACACATGAAGGTAAGAAAAGAAGATGTGGAACAAAGATAGGAAACTTTTGTCATAATGGGGGCCACAAAACAGTGATTTTGTGTTTCGATGGCCACATCATTGTGAGGTTTTTGGACCATTTCTGTATTTTTTGGCAATTTTGTGTAATTTTCTTGTAATTTTATGTTTTTTTTTCTTGTTTTTTTTGTTTTCGTTTTGTGTGTATTTTTTCTGAATTCTGTCTATTTTTGTGTTTTTGGAGTATTTTTTGAGTCATTTAGTGTATCTTTCTGTGTATTCATTTGTTTTGTGAGTCATAATGTGTTATTTTGAAGTCATTTTTGTATTTTTAAAATTAATTTGGTGTGTTTGTCCATTTCTTAGTTTTATTGGTTTACATGTGCTTAAAGCTTATAATTTTATTATAAGTTTTTCTAATTATACCTTCAGTAAAACAGGTCGTTCCCCTGTCAAATACATTGGCGTTCCGCTGTGTATGTAGTTTTTAAATGTCCTTCTTTCTGTATGGATTCAGGTGACTGGGCTGAAGCCGGGAACGTCCTATGTTTTCCGCATTCGCGCTCAGAATCTTGCAGGAGTCGGAAAGCCCTCGGCAGCATTGGGTCCAATTGTCGCCGAAACTCGGCCCGGTAAGTGTGATCATCACGAAACGCAAAAAACAATTTTCAAGTGTTTCAAGTACTCTAAAAACACACTGACTATGTTTACAGGTACCAAAGACATATATGTGGATGTAGATGACGATGGTGTGATTTCGATGGTCTTCGAATGCTCTGAAATGAAAGAAGGATGTGAGTTTGTTTGGTCCAAGAACTACCAGGAGATGACAGACACCTCCCGTCTCACTATTATCAATGAAAAGGGAAAGTAAGTATCCTCACAAACTCACACACAAACACACACATGCTGTGCTTTAATCAGCTAAAAACCTGCCACTCCTCAGGTCCAGAGCTGTCTTCAACAACCCATCTCTGGAAGACCTGGGGACGTTTTCATGTATGGTCACCAACATGGAGGGCTTTTCCTCCAGTTACACGCTAACGGAGGAGGGTGAGTCAATTTTGTTAAACTCAAATACATGTGTGTACGTTCATATTGAACAATTACTGAGATCTCACATGTGTTGGATTTTCGTATTTTAGGTCTTATGCGTCTTCTGGACATCAGCCATGACCACAAGTTCCCTGGTAAATATGACCAGAGTGATTTGCATGGATTTCAGTGTCAAATAATGATGTTTTGTTGTTCTTGGATGCCATTATTATAAAAAGTTATTTTTGATTATTTGTTTTTGGGGGCCGCACAAAACTAGACCGAGGTCATATGTGGCCCACGGGCCAACAGTTTGTCATGTCTTCTCTAAGTTATGGTTTACTGGTTTCGCACAATGCCATGCGCTTCCATGTTTGTTCTGAGCTGCGGACCATTTGTGTTTAGGCTGAAAAAGAAACCGCTCTGCGTCAGTGCTGAAACCCTCATTTAGATGTAGACCAGAGTTTGCTTCTCTGATCTCCGTAACGCAGAAGTTACTACAGACATAAATGCATCACTCAGTGTAGCAACTCCTAACACACATCTGCTCTTTGTTGCAGTGAAAGCCTGTTTTTTTGGCCCTAAACTATGAAGAAAAACACTCCCTTATACTGGACTGATGTGTATTTTTCTTGCTTCAATCAGTTTGAATCCCCTGAAGTTATAACTATGTGCTTTTTGTTGTGCAGAGTGAGTTGTGTTTGGCTTCGATGTCAGAGAATTTAAAAACATGTTTACTGACTATTTGGAAGTGAAAGTACCAATAAGTATCTTTAAAAAATATTTTCTTGTATTTTTTAAGGATTTTTAGATGCTAAATTACATTTATCACTTTCCCAAAAGGTTTCACACATTCTCCTCCACTTTTTATTTCATGCATTTTCCCAAAAAATTGGTTACTATTTCATTTGTATTTCCTTAATATTTGGCTTAAAGGCTGTGGAAATAGTCCAGCCAGGCTCATGTTCATTACCTCCTAGTGTAGACGATGCTGTGACCTTTGAAAAACGTGTCGCCTTCCAGTCATTCCCTTCAAAAATGAGATGGCCATGGACCTGCTGGAGAAGGGACGCGTCCGGTTCTGGACTCAGGTGGAAAAATGCACAGCTGATTGCAAAGTGGAGTATGTCTTCAACGACACCATCATTACTCAGGGAAAGGTAGGACTCATCACTACCTTCATCTAGTCTTGTCTTGAAGTTCCTTTTCTTTGCACAAAAGCAGATTTTAGCAGTCAATGAGCATGTTGGTATGTTACTTTTCCCTTGCAGAAATACACGATGAACTTTGACAAGTCCACAGGCATCATTGAAATGTTCATGGATTCTCTGGAGGTGACGGATGAGGGAACGTTCACCTTTAACCTGGTGGATGGAAAAGCTAAAGGGACAACCAGTCTGGTGCTCATTGGAGATGGTAAGACTGTGTTTACGTGCAAGCCTAGTGAGGGCAGAAGTCCTCAAGTCATGCGTGTGGACATAATTATGTGGAATTATCGTGAAGGTCTCCCTTTTTTACACTTAAGTACATGGCAACAGGTTAAATGAAAGTTAATTTTGAAAGAAACATATTTTCAACTGAGACATTTAATGACAGATTCTGCATTATTTGAATCTTTAACACAGTGGTTGTTGAATGACTGAAGTTATTGTACAGGATTTTCTATTAAAATGCTGCTAATTGAGCTGTTTATATCTGAAAGTCATCCTGGGTTTATCAAAAAAAAACATGACTACCAACAGTTTACTCAGATTCAAGTTAAATGGATTTGAGACATAGAAAGTTGGGAACAGAGCAGTTGGGAAATATCATTCTAAGGGTTTTGTCTCTGCCGCAGTGGAAGCTTTTATCCATCGAGAGGCAGCAGGCAACAACTTTCAAATGATTTTCTTCACGCGTACTTCTCAGATGACTACATTTTTGTGTTTTCTCTGAGCAGAATTCAGGGCGATCCAAAAGAAGTCTGAATTTGCGAGGGCAGAATGGGTCAGGAAGCAAGGTGAGCACGCTAACATGAGCTCACGCTGGCCACCATCACACGTTCTTTTCGCTAACAGCTTTCTGCTCCGCAGGTCCTCACTTTGTGGAATACCTGGATTTCACCGTCACCTCAGAGTGTGACGTGCTTTTGAAATGCAAGGTATAGAGAAAGTAACAAGTGTGTACACCATTGTCAAAGGAGAGATTAAGTTGATGAGGTTCTCCTCCTTCTGCATCTTTTTCCCCAAAGATCGGAAACATCAAAGCAGAAACTGAGATCACCTGGTCAAAGGATTGTATTGAGATCAGAGACGGCGACGACGATGCCAAGAAAATCGAGAGACAAGACTGTGAATTGACCTTTAACATCGGAAAGGTTGGAGAGGGAACTTTTTGGATCTTTTGGAGTCAAGAGCTAGATGCAGCTTAGCTTCACATGTGGAGCCTGTTAAATGTTTAGCAGCTTGCCACCCCTCTCCGACACAGAATCACAAATGGTGAAACATGTCAATCATTTAGACATTTGTCCTTCTCCTCAGTCCACAAGGAGGAACTTCTCTCATCACCTCACTCACCATCATTAACTACAACATGTTTCTAATGAAGAGATAAACATGAAAGACACAGTGTGGAGGGCAAATCAATACAATTATGTGCAAATCGCAAATACATAGGCAATAACAAATATACCATTTGTTGTTGCCTATGTAACAGGACTATGATTTAGATTGAAATGAATATTGTCTGTAAAAGTGATTTATACTTAGCATCTAGAATGTGTAGCATTTGGCTTCCTCTAATAGTACAAGTACTGATTTGTTCATTGCAATAATAAAACATGCAAAAAGATTGCATTACATGTAGAAAAAAAAGTTATAAAATATAAAATCCTAATAGTTGGTGCAGTCAATGTTGTTTTTCTGTCTATTTTTACTCTAAAAAAAAAAAAACAGGCATCTTTTATCCTTTTATTTATTATTCTTTTAAGAAAATGCAAAAAGAAGAATTCACTCTATGTCGTATAAGTTTATTTAAAATTATATTGTATCCATAAGAAATAGGCAGGTTGCTCACCAGACTATTTTACGAAGAAGGCACACATCTAGAATGTGCTGTAATGGAGTGAAGACTTAGAAATACAATGAAAGGCCAGTCCCTGAAGCACTGCCATTCTTTTACTAAGAACCACACATAGTGAATGTGCAACAATCGGGTTTGGGCTTTCTCTGGTACTGTAAGTTAAATATTTATTCTTACTACAAGGCTTTTTAAATTCAGTTTTCAGTCTCTCACACTTTTCTGTCGGTAGATTTTCCATTTTCTAGTATAGTCTTACCACCTTAAAAAAAAAATTCTGTTTTTATTGCGTAATAACTGTTAAGTGCAATTAAAATGTGTACCCCTAAGATATTGGTAGCACCCAGACTCTTTCATAAAGTTTAATGCATTAAATATATTGATTGGAATTATATAATAAGACGACGCGCATGTTGCATATTATTGAGCACGCAGTGCACATACGTAAAGTGTAAATATGCCAGATTTAGCTAAAAGCTGATTTCCATCCGTAGTCCTACAACATAAATGAACATACATGACAACAAAAAACTCAATAATAGTATACCTATAAAAACAATACAAAAACACCTTATCCTACCTGCATGATTTGCATATGATTGCATTGCCATAAATTCTTTATATTTGCACTTCACACAGCGTCCACACTGTTTTGTCGTTTATGCCCATAATCATCATATGGGTCATCTGATCTGTGTCATATCATTTCTAACATCACTCAATTGAACTCCTCCGGTAACCACGCTGCCGGTGAGGTTCTATTGAACTTTCATGGCAATGTTATGAAAGTGCCAGACTCGGAAAGGGGTGGCTTCACTGCACGAGCTCCCGTGGGTGCAGGCGTTTGCAATAACTGCGTTGTCTGTCTAATTCACAGTGGGTTGTTAAGCAGGAGAAACCCAAAGAAACAGAGAGGAAAAAACCAGCTGCTGAAGTTCCCGCACCGCCGAGACCTAAAGTCTGGATATTGGCTTTTGCTATAAGTTTCATCTCATTTCATATTCATTTCATGTCCATCCATCTTCTCATATCTGTCTGCATTAACATAGGCAGGAATAGGGCTTGCCTATCTGGCTCATTGACCGTGCCTTGGCTGTTTTTCTATATGTTGTAATTCTATCCTTTTTGTGATGAGATGTTTTTTTAAAAATTTTTAACATGGCTTTTTATTCGAACACTAGATCAGCAAACATGATGCAGGTGTTTACGAGGTCTTCCTGAAAGACGACAGAGGCAAAGATAAGAGCACCTTCAATCTTACAGATGCAGGTAAAACCTATGCAGGCTGTTTTATGCAATTTTTCCTTTTGTGAGATATTCTGGTGAAATGTCTTAATGCGACATATCCTTTTTTTTTTTTTTTTTTTAACCCAGGATACCAAGCTGTGATGAATGAGCTGTTTAGAGTGATTGGTGAGTTTGGAGTTTATCTGCATAAACAACGTTTTACATTCTTGTCAACTGGTCGTTTCTTTCCAAAGGCAGTGGGGAAATTTACTGACATGGCAGCTCAATAAAAAGTTCAATAAAAAAAGACAACAGAATGCAACAGAGAAAAAACCCAAAAGACACGTGAAAAATAGTGCAATGAAGATAAAATGAAATAAACAATACAGTAATAGAAGCTATACATACATAGAAATATAAATAGAAAAAATAATCTAAAAAAAATAAAGGATACAGGTATATACAAATTAACAGGCGGGGGCAAAGAGATATATTTACATATTTACAGACAGTACAGTGCCTCAGACTGTTTTGTTGTACAGTCGTACAGTGGTGGGGATGAAGGACCTGCGGTAGCGCTCAGTCCTACACTGTGGGTGTTTCAGTCTGCCACTGAAGGAGCCACTCAGACCCTCCACAGTCTGATGCGGGGTGTGCGAGGTGTCGTCCATGATGGATGTCAGCTTTTCTACCATCCTCCTCTCACCCACCTCCTCCAGTGGGTCCAGGGAGCAGCCCAGGACATCACTGGCCCTCCTGACCAGCTTGTTTAGTCTCTTCCTGCCGCTCCCCAGCAGACCACAGCTTAGTGGATAGTAGAGGCTACCACAGAGTCATAGAAAGTCGAATGGAGGGGTCTGCTGACCCCAAAATACCTCAGTCTCCTCAGTAGGTGGAGGCGACTCTGGCCAACAATGGCGGAGTCATCTGAAAACTTCTGGGGGTGACAGCCGCTGGAATTGTAGGTGAAGTCCGCCGTGTACAGGGTGAAGAGGAACCCCCTGTGGGCCCCTCGTGCTGCAGATTACCACATGAGACGTGCAGTTACGCAGCCTCACGTACTGCAGTCTGCCTGTGAGGTAGTGGATGGTCCATGCAGCCAGATATTTCTCCACTCCCACATCCCCCAGCATCCCCACATCTTAAAATGTCAGCCTGCAAATAAAGAGTATCAGTAGTAGTGGTTGATCCAAAAAAGAAAGAAAGGGGAGGGGTCAAACTCATCTGTGCATATTTAGCTCTGCAGCTATTTTAAAAGAGCCTACAGCAAATTTTAATATTTTATTCTGCGCTCCGTTTGTTTATTTTTCCTCACATTTTTTATGTGAATATAAAACTTTTTGGTGAAGTGTAATAATTGCAAGACTGGGAGTTTGAAACTGGCATTTTCATATATTTTATTTATTTATTTTAATTTATTTTTTAAAAGATTTTTGTCCTAAAATCCTTTCAACCCTTGCCTAATGAAATATAATAAATCAGTAGATATCAGACCTTTTGTTTTTTCATTTGTTGAATTACTATCTTACCTTCATTCCACACAATATACCACAAATACTAATACATTTAATCCTTTAATGTATAATCAGTGCTTCATTTTAATTAAATGTTGTTGTGTATTAGCATTAATTGTTTGCCAATGCCATTTAAATCAAGATTAATTTGGTGCTGATGTTTTCTCATTATTTATCCATTTGTTCTTAAATCTTATTTTTAGTACTAGTTTGATTGGGTATTTTTTAGATTGTGGATTACAATTTTCATTGATTACAGATATTTATTAGTGCATCATATTTTAAACCCCTAAATACTTACATTTATGGAAAAACCATAGTTTTTTTTACCAAAATAAAAGCCAGAGGAGGGAAATATGTTCCACTTCTGCTATTGATAACAGAAACACTGGATGTGTTTTATGCTTTTCCACATTTTACTGTCCTGACTGTGGGTTGTGATTTGTATCCTACAGCCAACTCCTCCACTGAAGTCCAGGTGATCAGTACTGAACACGGCATCATCCTCTACTCCATGGTCAAATACCATCATGAGGACATGCGTGTCGGCTGGTTGCACAAGTATGGAGAGATCATTTTGTCTGATATATCTTTGCTTGTTCCGTCCTGACGTGTTGGAGCCAGTTTAGTGTAGCGTCCCATGCATGGTCTTCCTTTCTGTCAGAACAAACAAATTGTAGGTACTATCTACTGTTCCACTATAATGTTTGGAGCAGCAACTGATCACTTTATTATGGCTGTAGGAGGCATATGTACAGTATATTACATCAGACATGGGCAGATAATGTGGCCCCGCTGTTATCACAGCGGGGCCACATTATCAACCTTCACGTCAGCCTTTGAATAATGACTGATCTGAACAGTAATACAAGAAAGAACAAAGGATTCTGCCATTTTGTGTATATTTCTTGTTGTTTTGTTTTTTGTGGGTTTTTTTTTTTTTTACGTTTTCTGCATTTTTCTGTATTTGTTTTGTCGTTTCATGTATTTTTTTTTGTCAATTTGCATGTTTTTGGATTAATTTGTTGTATTTTTTTTATATTCAGTTTGTGTGTTTTTAAACCTGTGATTATCATTTGTTAGTCTTATGGTTTAAAGCTACATTAACACAGGAAAGAGCAAAGGGTTTATGTGTTTTTGTCAAGATTTGTGTGTTTTTATGTGTCGTGTTGTCTATTTTTGTTCCATTTTCTAAGTCATGTTGACTTTCCAGTCATTCGTGTGTTGTAAGTGGCATTTTGTTTGTTTTTGGGCACTTTTTGCACTTGTTTTGTATTTTTATGTTGTCATTTGTATATTTTTCTGTCATTTTTGTCTTCTGGTTGTTGTGTCATTTTGCTGATTAATGATGTTTTATTCTCCTATCAGAGATGCTAAGTTTTCGGCCTCAGAGAGAGTTCAGTCGGGATTCACTGGAGAGCAGCTGTGGCTTAAGATCAACGAACCCACCGAGAAGGACAAAGGCAAATACACCATGGACATCTTTGACGGCAAGGACGGACTGAAGAGAGTGTTTGACCTGGCTGGGAAGGGTGAGTGAATGTGACAGCTTCCACACTTTCTCCTGCTCCTGTATTTCTATCATAACTGATGATTTTTCCTGGTGCAGCCTGGGAGGAGGCATTCGAGGAATTCCAGAGGCTGAAGTAAGTAAACTTCCTTTTCACAGTGTGTGTGTCTTTGGCTTTATCTGTATTTCTAGGCAAACAGGATGTTTAATTGCAACACAAACCCTGACTATCCTCAATGAACTCTGCATGCCCGCTGAGAAGAACTAATAACAGATTTCCTGGTATTGTGAAGCTTTGGGCTGACAATGTTTCTCTCTTTCCTTCTGTAGAGCGGCAGCCATCGCTGAGAGAAGTAAGTGGTCACCTCTATCCCTTGTCGAGGAACTAAACACTAAAACGTCAGATAAAAATGACATGTCACATAGAGTAATATTAGGTGTGTAGAATTAGCCTGATGAGATGACAACATATGTGGATGCTAATTGGCTGGAATCTCCAAAATGGCAATGTCCACATATTAATGAATATTAAGTGTGTTTGAGGCTAAAAGTTTATATAAATGACTATAAAGGACATTCAAATTAGTAACAAAGTTTGATAATTCAGCTTTAGAATGATCATCTAAATGGCATTCATGTGATGGGTTGCATATTGCTCTAAATATTGCAGGGAGGGTAATCAGCAGTTTGGCAAAAGGAGACGACTCAATCTGTCACACAAACATAATGATAAGACAGGATGTGAAGACAGAAAGAAATCAGGCAAAGACTAAGAGCTAGAAACCAACAGTCTAGTAAAATACTAAACAGAAACAAAGTTGAAAACACAACTGAAAATGAACCCCACTGGGGCGTGAACTCATAACCTTTTGGTAACAAGGGCAAAGCAAACCACATATCACAATATATACGTAGATCCTAGGTTCACAAAGTGGGGTATGGGTACCCTCAGGGCTTGATGAACCCTCTGATTAGACCAGAATCAGCTCTTTATGGCGCGTTCACACCAAACGCATCAAAAGCGGTTTACAGGTTTACATTCACAATACATGGTGGATGCGCTTCTAGGGAGCGTCAGTGGTCCCGCTGTACATCCCGCACCTCCTGTGTGGCGAGTTTTGAAGCTTTTTGCTTTTTCCGGTTTCTCCAATGCGGCCGACGCTGGAGTAGGGATTGTTGAACTTTTGGGGCATATCGCGGCGCGTCGACGAATCAGGAGCGTTCCCCAACCATGACTTATTCAGAATAATGAGAAGAACAAAAAAAAAACACTAACCGGAGGCGGAGACAGATGGACAGGCGCTCTTCTGCTGGAATAGAGTGCCTGTAGTTGGTGTCCTGATAGGAGATGCGAGTCAGCAGGTCGTCAAACTGGGCACGGGAAACACGGAAGTAGCGCTGAAAGCGACTCTCGTCCGAGCGCAGCTCTGGTGAATCCAGAAACGGTGCTGAGGCACAAATAGAGCCAAGCCACTCTCTCAAAAATGTAGAGTCGATGAACGGGAGTCGGAGGCGTGTTCAGCAAGGAACTCCAAACTTTATTCTCCATTCACCCACACTTCTCTATAGCCCTCTAACATCACACCAAAATACATCCGACCGGAAACACCGCCTTCTCAACACAACGTTCTCCACCACTTTACAGTCACTGGGTGAATTATGAACGTAACTGATCGCCACAATATCATCCATTGTATGAACACCACCGGGAACAGAGAAGCTCCTCCCCTCGACGCACTGGACGTGTGTCCCGAGCATGTTTGACACTGGTGACAAGCGTCTGTATTCAATGAGCAAAAGCGTCCAACTACGCGCGTGAGGCTGATTTTGACGTCGAAAGCGTGTTGGTGCGAACGTACCGTTATAGAAGCACAGACTCAAACAGTACCGTAGTGGAACACAGTTGTCAATCAATGCTCACTGAGGGCTGTGACAGGAGGAAAATAGTCCCTCCTCCCATCTTTTATAGGAGGGGCGGGGCCAACAGTGACGCACGAAGGTCCAAATGACGCCATATAATCTGTCTCAGCCAATAGCAAAATGCAATTGTAATAGCAGGTGTTCAACCCATAGAGGGCAGTCACTCTGACATTTTACAACTAAATACGCTAAATTAAAATACTTTTACTAAAATGTTAAAAGTTGGACTAGGATCAATCAACAGCACTATTTAATACCCTAATATATAGAGTATGTATTTAGCAGAAAAAAGTGGGTTTGGTGTTTAGTTACTCTTTAAGCTGAATTGTGAGGAGACAGATTGACTGACTTATACTCATGGCTCACTGCTCTGTTTCCTGTTTAGACCGCGCTCGTGTTGTTGGAGGTCTGCCAGATGTGGTTGCCATTCAGGAAGGCAAGGTAAATAAATGAGATGTTTCCCATTTACGTCCTGAGCTCCTTTAAGACTTCCTGTGGACTTTATGAAACCTTCTTAAAACATTCTCCTATCTGTCTTAAAGTCGCTGAACCTGACCGGTAACGTGTGGGGCGAGCCGGTGCCCACTGTGTCCTGGACGAAGAACGAAAACGAGCTTCTGTCAGACAAACACATCACGCTCAAGTTCGAGCACGGCAAGTTCGCCAGCATCACCATCGACGCCGTCTCCACCGTCGACTCAGGCAAATACGCCCTCGTGGTCAAAAACAAGTATGGCACAGAGGCCGGAGAGTTCACGGTCAGCGTGTACAACCCCGAGGAAGAGGAGAGCAAAGAAGGGAAGAAGGATTGAGGGAGGAAAGGATGTTGAAGCGTTCTACCCCGGCACTCGCCCGGAGCACAGCAGTACAATAAAGCACTTCTCCAGCTGCGTCCTCCCGCCTCGTTCATGTGCTGTCACATGTCAGGGAAGCAAACAGAGAGAATTATGGTGGGCTTGTTGCTTTATGCGTCTTCTGTTCGTAGTGTTTATAGGTTAGCTGTTAGCGTGATGTATATGAGCGTTGATGAGCTAGTGAATCCTTTGGGATGTTATGGGTTTCATGACTCATCACACAAAACTTAAGAATGAGAAATAATAAATGGAGGTTTTCATTCAGTGAAGAGAATAAAAATAATTAATTTGTTGTAAACTTTGTTAGCAGTTATTTGTTATTTGGTCCGTGTCAGTAGGAAGTGTGAATGGTTCAGATTTAAAAAAATGAATACACAAAATGACTAAAAAAATAAGACACAAAAACCTTTGTTGTTCTTTGTCATTCTAAACGCTGACATGAATGTTGATAATGTGGCCCTGAAATTGTAATACATGGTGAGAGCTTTGTGCACAGGGAGCGTTATCTTGCTGGAGCACAATCTTAAAGGCACACCGTGTACGTTTTGGCCACTAGGGGCGCTCAACCTGTCACTTTCAGGTCAAGCGCAGTGGCCACAAGCGCCTCAGCACTGTCTCAAAAATCAACAATCAATCAGTTAGGCCAGCCTCTCTTGTCTTTTGATTGTGTATGCAGACAGTAGTTGACCTGTAACTTCGGGATAAGGATTGGCTCTAAGGGCTGGGTCGGTCGGGCTGGTGTTCGAAGCGGGACTGGAGGACCAGCCACCGCCGCCGCCGGAGGCCCGGCACTCGGCCTTTCTTGCCACATCGGTGGTGCTTCCCCCACTCCCTGGCCTCGCCTCTGTCGTCGGCCCCCTTTGCCGGGGTTGGAGCGAACAGGCAACCCAGCGTGCACGGAGCGGTGTCTGTCGCTGGGCGGAGGGGGCCGGATCTCGGCGACGTCTTTTTAGCCTCCTCAGAAGCAGTTTTAAACGTTTTGCTTGCCTCGGCCATGACCAGGAGTCGAACAGGCGGAAAAATACCAGCAAAAGCCTTAGCCCAATGAGTATATCAGAGCCTGTGGTCACGTGACTGCCGTAAAGTGATACGTTCTCCAGGCATTCTCCATGTCACATGACCTGGCCAAAGACGGTCCGTCTCTTCAAATATACATGGGCGGTATTTCAAGAGGGAAACCCCGCTCGGAGCATTGATACTGTCAAGCGCTGTATATTGGCCTGAGGAATCATTTAAAATAACTCTAATGGGTCAACTCTGTAGGTCAAAAAGTCCACGGTGTGCCTTTAAACATAATGATAATCTTATATATCTTTTTTTTTTTTTCAAACAATGCTCTAGCGTCTTGCACTGTGCCACTCCACTTCCTTGCATGTCTGCGACTTGTTAGTCAGAAATTTTCACCCAGTTGTAGTAGAAAAGGTTAAGTGAGTCCACATCTCCGTCAGTTGACACAGGTTCACCTGAAGAGTGTACTGGGCCAAACCTCAGTGGCATAACTGGAATTATTTGTAAACAAGTCGCTCACACATCTGTCAAAGAGCGTGTTTGTGTGTGTGTGAATGTTGTGTGTTAGGTAATGTATGGCTATGGTGAGAGTAAATTGCCCTGCAGCATTTGTCAAGAAGCTGTTTGTGCAGAACAAGTCAAACATGCGCTTGTTTTTCTTCTACTCCCTATACAAAAATGGCAACTTTGCAAGATTTCAGAAAATTTCTCCATATTTATCCCACAGTAGTTCAGTCATTGTCACAGAAAACTTCCTAAACGTGTAGTTTTATACTTGATCTTGAATGGAGGATGACAACATAGTGTGGATTTATTTTATTTAAATACAATATTCCAGTAAATAATTTTAGACAAAAACGTTATGTACAAGAACTTTTTTCAAGTTTTTTCAAGAACTCTGGGTCATCATACCCCGCGATGGGAAACTCTGGGTATCCGATTCCATTACAGCTGGTATGAAGTGGGTCAATAACGTGCACGAGTGCAATAAAAAGTCATCATAAATGGAGCAACGATAACACAAACTACCATGGCAACCACCCGGAAGAGAGTTATTTATTCACCCTGATGGGTGAAATAATGATGTTTGTGGAATATGAGCCCGTTCTAAAGGTGCATTCACACAGAACGCTACTTCAGTGACTATAGTTGCTTAAATCGCCAGTGATGAGTCGCTTGAACATTGTCTCGTTTTTTGGGTCGCTCCATCACGTCATCGCTCCAGTGACGACAGGGGAATAATATGAATAGAATGTGTCTGCAGAGACGGGGCTGCTGCATAGAGAGGGCTGATCATTCCTTCTCTGGCCGTACGTTTACAGCACTTAATATAGACAGATCCACTTGTAATTATGATTTAAATGATTAACTTACGGGTTACGGCGTATTAAGTATGACACTTTAATTTGGCCCCAGTAAGTAGAGGAAGTGTACAGCCCTCTCAGTGCACAGACGGTGACGGGCGCTTGACGTCGCGTCTGGATGTCCAAAGGGTCAATAAGTATACATCCAGTCAAATTTCAGTAATATTCATAAATTGTTCTTAGATCTTTCCTTTAATTTGACATATCCCCCTTTACATTTGCCACAGGTTTGTATACAGGGGATTTTACTACAGACGACAGTAGGTGTTTTAAGGCACTCTGCATACTCTGCATACAGAGTCTTTCCCCAAATGCTCTGCATCCAAAATCTGGTCCGTCGGAAACACTTCCGTTGCGGAAACCCGGTGGCTGGGGAGTGTCAGGTGAATGCGTTTAAAGAAATGAACACAAATGCAAAAAGGTCACAACACGCATGCAAAATGGCTACAACGGAAGTGTTTCCGACGGACCGGTATTACAGACGGACACGTTTCTGGCGGATGTTTTTAACCCACCAGAACAGTTAAGAACAAGAAGAAGACATCGAAACGCGTATGAAAGTAAGTGAAAGTTGATTAGGATACTCTTATATTTTTCATATCAGGCTATCATATCATAATACCCGTCCGACTGTCCGACTGTAATACCAGTCCGGCCGGAAACACTTCCGTTGTGGCCGGTTTGCATTCGTGTTGTGACCTGTTTGCATTTGTGTTCGTTTCTGTAAATGCATTCACCTGACACTTCCCAGCCACCGTAGAAAAGGCTTGATCAAGTGATGTTACTCAAACAGAGAACAATAGTCAGCAACAGTAGGTATGAGAAAAACTGACCCATTTATTATTAACCAATTGGTTACATACATTTTAACCTTCAACATAATATCTACAACAGCGATTCTCAACTGGTGGGTCGCGGAAAGCTGGTCAAAAAGAAATAAATACTTAATTGTCTCTCATGTTGGACTTGTCTTTTATTTTAAAAGAAACTTTTCTTTTGGCAGGCATGCTGTGAAATGTTACACAGGAAAATATATAAATTTATGTTTTTAAAAAAAGATTATATGTGTGTGTTTTCAACTAAATGTGATTGGTTGATTTCTAACAAAATGTGGGTCAGGTTTTAATGATTGTGGCAAAATGTGGGCCCCAGGGTGAGATCAGTTGGGAACCCCTGATCTACAGTATTCTACAATCGAATAAAACAAATAAAATATAAATTGCAAAAAAAAAAAAAAATGTAATATATAAAAAAATTGGAAATTTGAATCCAATATTCGTTTTCAGGCTGATATCGGACCGATATCCAATATCGATATCAGATCGGGACACCCCAAATGGTGACATACCTCGCTTTCAGAAATGGAATACTCAGCGTTTCTCTCATTTGAGCCCGAACATAACCCACTTTTTGGAATACCCCTCTGGGTTAGGATATAATAAGTAATCCATTTTACGGTGCTTTTCATGCTTGTTCTGTCAAGTAGAAAAAGCAGCGACCCCTAAAACATCTATTTTGATATCATATATAGCCGATATTGTAATTTTCTATATCGCCAAATTAGAAAACTCGATATATCTTGAATCTCGATATATCGCCCGGCTCTAGAAATCACTTCAAACTGAAATAACAAACAAGAATTATGAGTCAAAATATAATTAAACATGAACACAATGAGACAAGAGACACAAACTACTTAAAAAAACAAAAAACAAACAAACCTTCAGAGCTGTTTATCAATCTCGCTTTTCAGGTAAAGCAGCCGCCTGGAGCATTAAACTGTGGATGAATGTTAAAGAGCTGTAATGTAATGTAATGAGAGGCTGCTGGTAAACTACACGCAGTGCTGACGGAACAGCGCCGCCACTCTCTCGCTACGTCCCTACAGACACAAGCCGTTCACACAGCACCGGGTTCGGACGTGTCGGCTACGGAGGGACCTGGAACATGGAGACCCATCCTTCCCCGGCAGCGTCCCGCTGAAGCTACCGAGAGGTGAGTGAAAGGAACCGGCGGCAGCCTGACGTGAGCAGTGCTCACTGGTCCACCGTCAGCTAGCGGTAGCTAGCTTCATTTCTCTTCACAGGTTTAATGTCACGCTTATGTTATTTTACATGTAATAATGATGTTTACATCACAGGCTTAATGAAGGTGTGTTATTATCAAAGAAGAGGCATTACGGACGTTTTGTGTTAGCGGCTCCGCTATTCGCGGTTAGCCAAAGGGGTTAATGATCTCGTGTATTGGATATGCTGGTTAGCATCTTAAGTGGTGACACTGGTGAATACGTAGCCTAAAGAAACGGTGTTTGTGTTGCAAAACAACATCAAGTTGTCCATTTAAGCGCAGTTTTGTTGTCCAAAAAGTGTTTGGACACAGCCAAACCTACGTTAAATACATAGCCCACATGTTTCTTAACACCACTTGGTTTTTAGGCTATGAAAATCCCCAATTGACAACATTGAGCTGCATTGTTTATTAACGACGGATGCCTCAAGTGAATTTACACAACATTATTTGCCATTTTTTGTTTTCCTTGATAGGCCTATCCAAAGTTAACCTTTACGACTAGGGATCATCTGTCACCATTTAGAGTGGACACCAGTTGTGTTGTTACACCTCTATGTAGCGTTTTGCCATTCATTTGAATTCGCTCTCAGTGTTGCCCTCAACTCTGAGGACACACACACACACACACACACACACACACACACACACACACACACACACACACACACACACACACACACAGCTTCAAAAACAATCCCATGAGATGTGTTCCACTGTCAGGCTGCTGGTTGTCATGGTTTACATTTCTGTCACACAAAAGGAAGGGGGAGTAACCTAGGATGACGAAGCCTGCTGCCGTCACATGAACGTAAGAAAGATTGTTCCACATAATAGACATAATTATGTCAAAATAGTTAGACAACACTAACTAACAGCATGTCTGGTCTTGTACTTCTACTTTTGACTTTTTCCATGTGGCCTTGATGGCAGCTCAGTATAGTTTCTGTTTCTCTTTGGGTGGTGTTGGAGTCTTCCTCTGGGCACACAGGCTTCTGCTTGGTGTGTGTAGGGTGTGTTTTCCCTGGCTATGTTTACACAAAGCTCAGCATGTTAAGTTGAAGTGTTCATTTGGGAGGTAAACATGGCGGGAAAAGGCCAAACAGAAACTCTGGTGCGGGGAAAAAGTGGGAAAGCCTTCATTACTGTGTGAACTTAGTTGACATGGCTGGATTTACTCTGTGTCTGGAGCTAGTTTACACATGGGGTACTATCTCATTAAAGCTTAACATTTCCGTTCTACACTTTGTCTTTTTAAAAAGTCTTGTATTTCACCCAATATGTTTTTATTTTTTTACTGCAATTGGGCTCTTTTGCAAAGTTGTTATTGTAAAGTAAGTTGTAAAACAACAACAAGAGCTTGAACCAACAGTATCACACACATACCCGCACTGTTTACCTGTTACTCTATTTCTTAAGAAGTTAAATACATTGCATTAAATTAACCTTAAGAGACTACTATGGAAATGTAAATACAAATATTAGGTTTTGTTTTGTGGACTATCTATTCTATGGTGGCCCTAAAAGTTCACAACACTGCACAAAATGAAAAACCCCACAATGCAACACAAAATGAAAGCGCATACAAGTACAAACATCACGACACAACATGAAAGCTCACAACACAAAAAGAAAGCTCATACATACAAATGCTACAACACGAAAGCAGCCCAGCAGTCAACATGTTTTACGTTAACGTCACTCTTCCATTGTTGGTGTTTACCAGGCTGTTTTGTGTTGTGTTGTGGTGGTTGTTTTTTTTATCAGTTGTATGCACTTTCTTTTTGTGTTGTGTTGTGGCGTTTGTTGTAACGATGCACCGATCGATCGGCCGATCCTTGCATAGAAAACCGATCTTTTCCACCTCTGCAAAAGTCTTAAAGTCAGCCACTGTCCTCTTCTGCTGTGAGATGACTGATAGACCCGCCCACCAGATCATGTGTGCATGTGCGTGCTGCGCATGCCTCTGCTACACAGGAGAACAACAACAGTCACCCGGAGCACGGTTTGCTTAGCATGTCAGCAGTATGGCAGTATTACACAAAAAAAGAGAGCAAAGGATCACAATTTGTAATTCCTGTAACGAGGGAATAAGTCTTGGTTGAGCCGCAAACAAAACACTACCTCATTCACCGTTTAAAAAACCCCCACACCACTGAGTAGGGGTGGGAACTTCTGAGTACCTCACGATATGACGATACTGCGATTATCGATATATTGGTCAGAAATCAATCTACGATAATCTATGACATACTGTAACAAGAAGAAGAAAAAAGATTAAGTGAAAAAATACAATTTTTATTTAATATCTCTGAAAAACAATAAATTGAAAAAGTGTCCTATGAACAGTGACACTATTTCAGTGCAACGTTTCTGTAAATAAGTGTCAACATTCCAATGTAAAGGAATAAGTATCTCCAACAGTGCTTTATATAAACAAAAAAAGGGTCTTTCTGACCAGTGACACCATTATAGTGCAATATTCCAGTAAACAATGTATTGGTTCCTTCAACAGTGACAACATTTCTGTAAAGACGTACCTGCACATTTTATCAAAAAAGCAGAAAAGGTTTTGAAAAAAAAAAAAAAAAAATCCAAAAAAAAAAATCAATACCAAGCGGGAGCATATCGATAATCGATTGGCCAGAAAAATATCGCGATATATTGCCGTATCAAGATATCGTCACACTACTACCACTGCAATACTTGAAGCTAGCAATTAAGCTAACGCTAAAGCTAGCGGAGCAGAGAGCCAGTGGTCCGCTGAGAGCGATTATCTGTGAAAAGAGCAAAGCTACTACGAGGAAAATGACTGAGTTCACAGCTTTGGATAGTCATAAAAAAACTTCCACTAACGTACAAGTTACTCCAGTAAGTGTGAGAACTAGGGCTGGGTATCGCCCGGTACCTTGCGATACGATATATCAAGATATTTCTTTCCCACTATAATGATATTATTGCGATACAACAATAACCAATATATCACAGGAAATTTCACCCACGATATCTGTGTCACTGAAGAAATTCAGAATGTATCTACTGCGCTGAATCCATTTCACATGAATTACAAAACATTGTCAATCAGTTTCATATGAATGACAGCCAAGTAAAACAAAGTGTATACTGTACAGTGGCTCTTCTGGACTCATGCACACACACACATACGCATAAATATCCACTCCTTACCTATTGTCTCATTGTACTGTGTATGTACTACATTTTCGTCATTTCTTGTATGTTGCAATAAAAACAAAAACAAAAAACGATATTAGGCGCCAGTGAATCGATAACGTATCGTGAGACGAAACCTCGTGATATATCGTCGTATCGAAATTTTGGCACACCCCTCCCTAGTGAGGACAACTAACCTGTGCCATGTTCATTCTGTCATTACCCATTGACCTTTGAAAATGTTTCACATGCTGCACTTTACTATTTTTGTAGAAAGTTTGACTTTTAGGAGCTTTTATCCTGCAAACTGTTGCAAGTTATAATTATTTTTTTTTAATTTTTGCTCAACGAGGAAACCTGAAACTCAGGACACTTTATTGGTGGTTTCAGATGTTTTAATTTATCCTGTAGAATATTATTTTATCATTTACCCCCAAACCTGTGATTTTCTTTATATGTTAAACCAAAATACTGCCGTGCACTTTATTTTAGTCAAAGAGCTGAAAACAGGTCTGCAGTCAGTGCAGTTTGTTTTTAAAATGTGAAAAATGAAAGAGTAAAGGAAGTGATATAATTTAGTATTTTTGACAGCAGTGTTCTAAACTTTTTGTTTATATTCGAGATAATTACCTACAGGTTTGTATTGTTTCACGGGTAATGTTTCATGTTTTAAAATAAAATAAGATTGGAACAATCAAGGTGTATGCTGTCATCTATAAAAAAAAATTGGTATCGGCAGGTCAGGCTTTTAAAAAAAATCGTGATTGGCCAGAAAATGGCAATCGGTGCACCCCTAGTTTGTAGTTGTATGCCATTTTTTGTTGTGTTGTGAGCTTTTAGGGCCACTGTGTACTATCCATCACCACAAAAGGATAAATATTAAATCACTAGATCATCATTTAGCTTTCAAAGATGTTCTGTTTTTTTTTAAATATTGTGTGCTCTTATAACAGAAATGAGATGTTAAGGGTCAAACAATAATTAATTGTAGCTTTAGTTTTTTGTTTTGCTCAGTGTTTGAAATGTACACCTATTCTGGTAAACAACAAAAAACCTGAAATGTAATTTTACTGACTCACATTTTTAATGATTGGTAGTTTTTCTTCTGTCCTCACAACAATTTCTGTATTTATCTGCAGTTTATTGGACTTTAACCTGTCATCACATGTCCATAGTGTAATGAACAGCTAAAGGAAGAACCAGAGCGTCCCCACCTTTTGATTAGTCATGCGCAATAATAAGCGTGCACAGCCGTGGTTGCACAGTACACGTGACTAAAGTGCGTCCTGCAGTGTAGTACTGCTGTTGTTATCAGGAGAAGCCACTGTGTGTCTGTACGCAGGAACGAGCTGCTTCTTATCAGCCGTGCACCGCTACCTTCAGGGGGGCCTTCTGATTGGCCGAACCCCACCCCCCCCTCCGTTCTTTGTGTCCTGTCAGCTGACTGGATGAGAACAAGAGGACATCCTGCCAAGTATTACCCAAAGCGAAAGGATGACAAAGTTTATAACCATGTTACACAACTGCTTACACCCCCAGATAGTGTATCAGTGTTCGCCTGTTACGGTGATTAGCAGGACTGTGTTACAGATTACATAGACTAGAGGATGGCACTGGGATGTTATTGTAGTTTAGTGAAACAGGAGACCATCAGCCCTGGTTCATGAAGAAACAGAGGTCTTGGGGTAACACAGAGTTCCTGAGAAGCAACACAGACCCCAGCAAGCAGGATGAGTCCTCGTCTCTGAGGTCATCTTGGACTGTGGTGAGTCACGGCTGAAGCAGACTTTGTTGAATCACATGGTAGAGACTGTCGTACTGAACCCTGAGCCTCAAAGACTGTTGTCTTACCGTGACGTTCGACTGATGTCTTACTGTAATCTGAGTTACATTATTGGTGTGGCTGTTGATTGAGCGTTCACGTTATTTGCGGTCCTTCATCTGGCAGAACTTTGACACTTGTTGACTGAACCTTCAAGTAAGTTATGGTTTTGAAGTAACAGAAAAAACTATTTGAAATTTTGTCATTTTTCTGAGAAATATAACCAAGAGCCACCATTGTTTGAACTTTAATCTTTAACAGCTAAAGATGTTTCACATACCACTGTTTTAAACAAACAAAGTGGACAGGTGTAAACTAAATTCAAAGATCAGTTTAGATAGAGGTGTAAAGAGTACTGATATATTCTACTCAAGTAGACGTACTGTTACTTGATTAAAATTGTACTCAAGTACAAGTAAGTCATACATAAAATACTCAAGTACAAGTAAAAAGTAGCTTAATTAAATAGTACTCAAAGTAAAAGTTACTAGACACTTAAACCCCCACATTTATTTTTGATAATGAATCTTGTAACAGTTTCCTCACATACAGTAAACATCTCATGTATAAACTTAGAAAGGAAGAGACCAAATCTTGCACAATTTGAACTTCATTTATTTTCCACAAAGGCATCTGTATAAAATAAAAGTTTTTTCAAAATGTACAATTCTTTTAAAAATAAATTGACACCAGTTAGTGCAGCAGACTAGTAAAAAAAATAAATATTAATTTTGGTATAAAAGCATGAAATTTGGCACAGATACTCTCTAAAAAGGCCTTGGCCACTCAAAATTTCAATATAGCAGCCAATTTTCAAGATAGTCGCTACTGCTATTCATTGGTTTTTATATAAGGTATTCAACAGTGATCCAAGCATAACATTTGATATAAATACTCTCTAAAGGACATTATAATGGAAAAAGATGCTTGTCCCAAATTCAAGATGGCCGCCATTTTTAAAGATGGCCAACGTTCCTGTAGAATATTGATTATTTCAATTGTTTAAATGGTGATGCAAGCATAAAATTAGGCAGCAATACTCTTCAAGGAACACTCGTTTGGAAAAAGGTTTGTGCCACTCAAAAATTCAGGATGTCGACCATTTTCAAGATGGCGGCCATTTCTGTGAAATAGTCATAATGTCTGCTTTGTCTGCCTCCTCTCCTTTGACCTGTCCGGCTTAGTTAAACTTCCCAGGGATATAAAATCCCTGCCGGCATAGTTCCCAGGTTCATTAGAGTACACAAGCCTCTCCACCACGGCAAGGTGCAGTTCACAGAGAGGGCGGGCCACTGTTAGAAAAAGGAAGTGGCCAGTAAAACCAGAAGTCATTGCTTTTAACTGTACAACTGACTGTGACCTGAGTTCCTTTGGTCCTCATGTGAAAACAAGTTTCACAAACCTTGGCTCTAAGCTAGATGACACCCTCACTGTTGATGGCCAGATCAGAACTGTTGTCCAATCAAGCTTTTTAATTTACAGAAACTGGCCAAAATCAGACCAATGCTTACTCGGCAGCATTTTGAGACAGTGATCCATGCTTTTATTACCTCTTGACTGGACTACTGTAACTCACTGTATGTGGGGATTAGTAAATCCTCCATCTCTCGTCTCCCTCTGTCCTAAACACTTTACACTGGCTGCCAGTTCATTTTAGGATTGATTTTAAACTCCTTTTATTTTTTTTTAAACCATTGCATGGTAAATACCTGTCAGACCTTCTTCCCCCCTATGTCCCTGCTCGGGCTCTGAGATCAGCCAACCAGTGTCTTGTAAGGGTGCCAGACAGTAGAAAAAAAGCTCAGAGGCGACCAAGCTTTTGCAGTTGATGGTCCGAAGCTGTGAAACGCACTGCCACTTCAGAGAGGCTTCATCTCTGTCTGTTTTTAAATCTCTTTTAAAAGCGCATCTTTTTACTTTGGCGTATGGTTTTTAAATTGCATTGATTTTATGTACACTGTTATTTTATATTTTGTTTTGTTATATTGTTTGTCCTGTAGTTTATGCACTTTTGTACAGCACTTAGTCCCCCTTTTTTTGGGTTTTTAAAGTACTTTATTAATAAAGTTGGATTGGATTAGAGGCACTCACTCCGCCTGGTAAATTACATGTAATCTGGGTATTCACTCACTGAATTTCACTCCAGACACGTGCATTGAATGTTTCTGCAAAGGCGGTAGGATTTCCTGTCACATGAGTTTCTCCTCAGGGAGGTAATAAAGACACGTCTGATTGCAGAAAGGGTGGGCTGCTGTTTTTCTGGGCCTCCGGGCTGCGTTTCATTCACAGATGTTTCATCACTCAACCGGTGGTGAAGCTCGTGTACGCTGCCAGCCAGGTGTAAGCCTGCGGCCTCTTCCTTGTGAATGTCATCTAGGAAATCTGCTCGTCACAAGGGAAGCAGCTCCTGTTTCAGATTGAAAAAAAAAGTGCCATGAGTTGATCTTGATCAAAGACTTGTTTGCATCTGTGAACAACTTGCGTGTTGAGTCTTGTCCCGTGCAGCACAGAGGTTGTTGTTGGGGCGTGTGAAAAGCAGGAGAAATGAATGTATTCACATCTGCGTGAGGCCGGATACAATAGATCAGCGGCTGGAGCTGTTTATGTTGGTTACGATCAAAGATCACACATTACTCACTTTGTTTATGTGATATAATGATGTAAATTGGACCTCTGAGACCTGTTTGCCTGTTAGCGGCATGATCCTGTGCATTTTTATTTTTCATTTTGAAGGGACCACGTAGACTGTGTTTCTGAGTCAATGGCATAGAAATAATAAAGAGAAAGGCGATGACCCCGCGAGAACAACTCCTCTTCTGCCGGTACTGTTAAGTCTGAAGGGCTACCAGTTAGAAAAGCACTTCTTAAATACACGATTTTCACAGTTTCACTTTAATTAGAGGTTAATATAAATAAGGAAGGCAAGCAGTAACTTAAAAAAGTGGGAAATGTTTAAGAATTGCTTTATTTCTCCAACTGTTTCAGTTTCATTATATTTTATAGAAAATCCACCTTGCTTTTTAAAAAAAAAAATATCTTATGTAGCATATTATATATATGTAACACACCAGTGACCATACACCTGATCTGTAACATTTAAAAATTTCTGTCACAATGTTTCAGAGAAAATAAGTATTTAAAGATGGTTAATTTAATGCTAAAACTTTATCAGGAATATTTACTGCTAATACTACTAACTACATCTCTATTATGCATTTGTATTTGTGAGTTTAAATCCTGGAAAGTAAATCAGATTTTAGATGGAGCTCATTGGTAGGGCTCCTGAGGACACCTCACATGGTCCATTGAGGCTACCTGTTGCCCACGCGCATTGTGTTGGGTGACCCTGCTCTGGACTAACTGCACACAGTAACCAGCTTCTGTCAAATTTAACTTTAATTGTTAGTAAAATCAAAAAATCACAATCTTTTATTATATATTATTTTATCACTTTAATATTTAACATTTTAGCATATAGCAAAATTTCACAAATTAGTTATTTTATTGTCATAAACCACATTTATTTTTATTTTTCCTCTGCCCCATCTTTGATGAGTGTTCATATTAAAATACATATTCCACTACCATAGCTATTTGAAATGGAAGATTTTCCCTCAATCTCTTTCTCAACTTAGTTGCGAGAAATCTAAATGAGCTGAGAACTATTGGCTTCAAGCACAGGTTCTTAACTAATGGCACTTGATCCTAAAGTCACACTGTAACTAATTTAGGGACAAAACACTGTTCAAAGGCTTGTCCTAATTTGGGCCATGGCTGGTTATTTAGGGGCTAATCTAGCCCTGAAGCAAACCACTTAAGAAGCAGTGGTTTAAAGGAAAAGTTTAGTGTTTTTTTTTACTGTAGAGCTGCATGATGACACCATTATTGGATTCTGGTGTGTTGAAGCACAGAAAATATGCAGGACAGACGCTCTCCAGGACTGGACTTTGGCAGCCCTGATGTAAATGATTTATATTCTCTATCAGAATAAAAACACCTTTTCTATTGTTGTTTTCCTGCTCTCACATCTGTCCTGTGAACCAAAGGTCGGTGTGTGAGCGGAGCGTTCCAGGTTGCATAAAACCAGGAAAGTTTTTAGCTGAACTACACCCTGACCTCCACACAACCATGTTTACTGAGCTAATCTTTAGAGTCTGTGACCACTGCAAGCGTTTAACCTTAGTGTTCAGAGCAATGTGGTGTTTTTAAGGTTTTCTGTTACTGATGGAGCAGGTGGAGATGTAATAACTTTATATATTTACATATATATATATATATATATATATATATATATTATCCAGCAACTCCTTTACATGTGTAACATTAGGCAAGCATACAAAGATATGGTCCAGATATTGTTGTTCTGGTAAATTTTCTTAAAGGGATCCTCCACTGTTTTTACAAATGTGTCCTAAAACTTTTGAAATGTCCTTAGAAGATTTATGCCAAAGAAAACACATATTTTGCACCATATTTGTTTTATTAACATATAAAAAAGGGACTACTTTATTATTTGAGAGCCTGTGCGCCACCATGTAAATGGCCCCTTTGATTCCATTGAGTTCTATAGGAGGTGAAGTATTCAGGATCATTCAGCAGCTTTTTCAGTCAAAATGACAACTTGTGCTGCTTTGAGTTGCTCTAAAAATCAGTAAACGGTAAAAAAAAGTTGATGTAAACCTCTTTTGTTAACCAAAATTTGATAAATAAAATCCGTGACCCGAAATAGATCTGTGACAGCAGGGGGCGACAGTTCCAACTCTGCTGTTTCATCGACGCCATGAAGAAGAGAAAAAGAGCTCCATGAATGTAAATTCAGGCAACCAGGATCCACTGCTGATCATTAATGCTGACCCAAGTTGAATATGTTTGCTGTAAAGAACTGGTGTTTTTGTCAGAAATGATTGAAGGTTTGGTTTATTGGTTTAAGTCTGGATTTTTTGCTCCTCTTCTCTTCTTCATGACGTATATGAAACAGCAGAGTTAAAACTGTCGCCCCCTGTAGTCACAGATGTTACCTTGCTGAGTCTTCCTTTTTCCTCTTGCTTTACCATGTAACCGTTGTGCCAAAAGCCACGTTGGAGACTTTTGCTTGAATGTAATGCCGTGGGACTGTCCACTGCCACCTGGTGCATTTTTTCTCCAGGGGGGGCTACCATTTAAAAACAGACATACACCAAAAACAGGGTTTGTACAGCTTTGAACAAATAATTAAAGAAAATTATAGTCACAGAACAGAACAGAAACATGGGGGTGACAAAGGAAGTGGTAAATGAACAGACATAATTTAAGACCTGACAATATACTGTATAATTTACGACCTAGTTTACACAATATGGACATATTCAAAATTTGAAAATCATCAAATTTAGTTTGTTCCTACTTTGTTCCTGTTTCTTTGCCTTTTCTGAAGTTTGTTTGTTTGTTCCTTTTGTTTTCACTCTTTTTATCGTCTCACGGCTTCACCTGTCAATCAGCCACTTTATGACGGACCGTCAGCCCCTCCCATGGCGGGAGGGTGATGGTGTGTAACTAAGCTGCTGCAGCCACAGACTGTCTCTGGGCGCAGACTGTCTATAGACTCATATTGAAGAGGAGTTACTGCGTGTGTACAAAACTCTTAACGAGAGTGAATGGTAATAGATCAGTATAAACATGTCACCAATCAGACACAGATGAACGAAACAACTTTACTTATAATCGTTATTTATGTAATATTTATTCTGATTATCTAAATATACAGATAGAGATGGCCCAATACAACTTTTTCATTTCTGATACGATACCGATATTGCAGCCTTGCGTATCGGCCGATGCCGATATTGATCCAATATCTAGTCTTGAGACCAAATTTTAAAGGTCTCGGTCTCGTCTCGGACTCAGGATTTTCCCTCAAGACCGTTCGAAGACTTGATCTCGGGCAAGTCTTGGTCTCGGATTGTGTGGTCTTGAACACAACACTAACAATGTCAACATGAATTATACATACTTTTTTCTTTCTCCAATTGGTTACATAATTCTTAACCTTCAACATAAGATCTACAGTATTCTACAAATAAAAAATAAAATAAAAACAATTGGAATATCTGGAAATGTGAATTTGATATTTGTTTTCAGGCTAATATTGGATCGATATCGGATCGGGACACCCCTAAATACAGATATACATTTTTTTGTAGTATTTTTCCACAATGTAAACAGACCTGTTACTCCCACAATAAACCATTTCTTTAGCTATCCATATGTGCGTCATATCCTGTCCAAAATGGCAGCGCTCCATAGTTTATGCCCCAAGGTATAAAATCAAGTTCTTTTAATGTGTTTTTTTTTTTTAATGAAAAGGTGCACATATTATGTTTATTGGTAATACATTAAACACATTTTTGTTTTATACATTTCCACTAAAGGTACTCTCTAATGTGTTAAAATGTTGTTTTTAATATCTTGATAGTTCTCTGTTCTTTACTTTATTGTAAACATCTAAATTCTTTTCTACTCAACCACCGCCACAAAAACTAGGACAGTTTATTTTAACTAAAAATTAAGTTGTTTGCTTTGAAAATGGCCAATTCCCAAACTTTTTAGGGCAAATGTTGATCTTGAATTGAGCATGCCGTGTGGAGTTTTGAGTGTAAACAGCAGTATGTTGCTCTCAGGGTAAAGGGACAGAGCGGTTCAGTCTCTGGCTGAGCTTGTCTCATTGTTTGACGTCTTGTGCTCTGATGTGGGACAGTGGCGACTGGCCAGCGATAGTGTAACAGCCTGGTGCTCTGGCGGCCTGTATGCAGGTCAGCAGACAGCATGGGGGGGCGGGGCCTGTACTTGAAAGCAAATGTCAAATGAGGCTGAACTGTGCGAGGAGCAGAAAGACGTTCCTGAAAGAGTAGAGAGAGAAGCAGGGAGCAGCATAGGAAATGGAAGTAATCATTTATAGTCCTGAAGTGGCCTTTCCTTCCTAATGATCCACTCTCTCACCCTCCCCTCTTGTCTCTCCTCCAAACAGACACTATGAACTATGTTGGGCAGCTGGCTGGCCAGGTTCTTGGCACCGTCAAGGAACTGTACACAGGCATTAACCAGGCTACACTGTCGGGATGCATCGACGTGGTGGTGGTTCATCAGAAAGACGGCACGTACCAGTGCTCGCCGTTCCACGTGCGATTTGGCAAACTGGGTGTACTGCGCTCCAAGGAGAAAGTGGTGAGTGGTTCCTACTGAGATATTCTAACATAACCAAGCTTTGAACTGTTTGCTGCAGGAGAGTGGAGCTATATATAGCTAATCATGAGGGAGTGCAGGATTTAAAATCCATGTACACGTCTGTGGTTTACTTCACACCTCCTTCTTCATCTAAACATTATATTTAGTTAAGACATTACTAACTAGTAGGATGATTTCTTGAAAACACATAGCGTCATAACAAAAGTGCCTCTATCATTTTTTTTAGTTATTTTGAAGTAAAAAAAAACACAAAAAACAGTTGCATTTTTACACCTAACATGAATTTGGCATAAAATTTTAAGATGGCAAAAAAAATGGCTCAGGTTATTTTCTTATTAAGGGGGACGATGAGATTCTTTGGTTGTCAGACTGGAACAAAGGAAAATACTGAGCAGGGATTATGATCAATTTTGTTGATCTTGATTTTACTTTGGATAAGATAACATCAGACTAAAGACCAATGTGTTTGCATGTTGCCAGATATATATTGCTAGTTAACCCTTATACCTGTTGAAAATAAGATTTGAAAATCTTTATTTAACATTACATTACCTAAACTCTCAATTAATCTATTATTGTCTATTATTCAAAAATGAGACTGAATTAAGAGCTTAATTTTAGTTTTTAACAATTTGTTTGGCTAACTGACTGAAGTTGATAATAGAAAATATTTGATAGCAAGTTCAATAGCCCACGTGTTGCCAGGCCTTAGTGAGATATCACCACTTTAGTTCCTTTTACTGTTATCTATAAACAACAAAGGTGGCTTCTTCTCTGGCAGTTCATGTTGGTTGAGAATCAGCTGCTGTATGTTAAGGGCTCACCTCTCGTTGGAGAACAACTCCCGTGTTTTGGTTTCAGCAAATGTAGAGCCACTGAATGTGAAGGCAGGAAAGTAATACAAATGAAAGCTACATTATCTGGGAAAAATGAAGGACTGAAGTTGAACTGAGGTGAAACATCACTGGAGATCCTGTAACGTTTCCATGTGGGGAAAAACCTCATTCTCCTGCTCTCAGTAATGATATGCGAGTGACCAACATCGTTTTAAACACACCACTGGAATGCTGATGAACTCGAATGAATGAGGCGTTTCCATGGAAACAACTCGACAACTTGAATGTGTGGGCGAGAAAGAAAAACACAAAGAAGCCCTCAGCGAGGGCTTGTTGTATAACTAGCGTGTCTTCTAAACCAGTGGTTTTGAACTGGTCTGCCCCCAAAAGGTTTGTCAATGACAAGCTGTGAGCCAAACTAAATATTAGTATATTCATATAGTTATAAGATGGTGCAGTTTCAACCAGAATGTAACTGTAGACAAAATGTGATAAATGAGTTTATAGTAAAACACAAATGTCCTACAGCTAATGACGCTAAAAGGGGATGTTTAAATAAACTGCTGTTTTTATCCATGACAAAAAATTTAATGGAAAAATTATAAGACAAAAGAATGCAAAAATATTGACTTAATATTCTTATCAATATAGAATTAAGTATAATTGTTACTTCATAGATTGTAATAAAAAGGTTGTGCTTTGTAAATGTACCTAATTATAGATTTACTCTACAATTACAATTGCCTTCACAATAAAAGCATAGAAGCACCTTTTTTGAATCCAGGCAATAGCTTGTAATTCACATCAATATTTTCTATTACGCAATATAGAATAAGACAATAACATTGGTAATAATTTAGCTTTATGTAAACCTATTTTTCTGCATTCCCTGTTGACTCCTCTTAGAGGCTCCTGTACCAAAACAAGCCACGCTACACATCTCACGTACACATGTTGCTCCTCACAGAGACACATGTTGATGTTGGTCAGCTGATGTTAATATAAAGTGGCTGTGTAGAATTTTGCACCCAGTGACTTTAAACCAGAATTGTCATTCTGGTAAAAACTGTTGACTCTTTCTCTCAATATACCTCCCCTTTCCCAATCCATTCTTAAATCTGAGATGTGACCATTAGGATTCAAACTCACAACTTTTCACTTTGAAGCAGTAATGGAAAGTTTCCTTCAGTTTAGTGGTTCAAACATGAGCTTCTTTGCTCACCTTGATTATAAATTGGACCCTGTAAATTCTGATGGTTTAAGAATAATCAGAAAACAAAGATTTAGTTTTTCAAATGTCATCTTGGACATTATTATTGTCGTTGCCATTATTTTTGTCATGATGCGCATAATTTAGTGTGGTTTAAGCATCCCTGACATTGACAGGGATGCTTTGCCTAAATTGTCATGTTTGTGACTACATTTCTTTTTTCTTTTAACTGTTTATATACTGTTTGTATTTTATTCTTTTTAATCTTGTTTCATGTTTTCTTAATGCGTTGCTGCCGTTTTTTGTCTGTTTTCTTATGCATAAATGCACAAATGTACTTATAATCCAACAATAAGGGGGACTTTAGGAGTGTAATTTAGGAGAACACGGTTACACTAATGCATTTGGATTCAAGATGAGCATCTGGATCCATCGTCTGTAGTCGTTTTAAATTTCCTGCAAACCTCAGGTGAACCCACACGTCTGTTGATCAAAGCAGTTTCCTCTTCATTGCTTACTAACTTTAACTCATTTGGGGCTAATTATTGAGCAGACACCCAGTTATATTTTCCTTCATAGCAATGGGAAGACTTTGAAACACACATCTGTAGGAAGCGGAGAAGCTTCCTGATCAGCAGGAGGAAAATTACAACCTCTGCACTGGAACAACTGAAGCATGTGTGACAGGTTTCAGGTCGCGGGGCGTAGAGCTGCAGCTACACACGTCTGGCTCTGTCCGCCTGAGGTGTCTCGTTTCTGAATGGCAGTCGGTCCACTGGGAGCATTCCTGGCAGACATGAATGCCTCTGAAAGTGATCCTCAGAGGGTTATTAGATAGTCTAAAGCAGCGTGAGGAAGATGATCAAAATCAGGCACAAAACGGGGTTTGAAACCGATCAATTTGAGTTTAGCCAATGAATTGTTCCGCTGACTTCTAACCCCAGCATTTACTGCATTACTTTGTCTGTTTGTTCCCCTGAAAAGAACTTCTCATGGTGTTTAAAGCACAAAGGGGACTTTGTGAGTGGATAATGATAATCTGGCTTCACTTTAATCTTCTGCCAAATCTTTTTTTTTTCTTCTCAGATCGACATTGAAGTGAATGGGGAGCCTGTGGAGCTGCAAATGAAGCTTGGTGACAACGGAGAAGCCTTTTTCGTACAGGAGGCAGAGCAGCTGAATGTAAGCAAGACTTTAGCTTCACATTCAGAAGCATTGATCTATCCAAAAAGGATAGACCATGTCATAAATTTGAAAAAAGACATATATTCATATTTCTTTTAATTCAGTTTCTTGATATGACATGTGACAGTGTGGATTTGGATGCTTGTGTTGGTCTAATATCATATTTAAATAGACAAAATGACACTGATTCCCTGTCCTAAGACACACGTGTTTCCTGTCAGCAGATCGTCCCTGCTCACCTGGCCACCTCCCCCATCCCCACTGACAGCCACCTCTTCTGGATCTCCGACGAGGAAGACCCAGCTGACCAAGAAGATCCTCCCGCTCCATACACCACGGCCACCAAGAAGAAGAAAAGACGGCGAAAGAAGCACAAAGGAGACCCGCGCCGAGAGGAGCTGACTCCGCCTGTGTCCGCCGGCAACGGTAACGGTGCTCATGCACCAGCTGCTGAAACCGCTGCTACGCAAAGTGAGGAGATCTTTGAGATGGAACTGAGCTCAGCTGAAGAGACTGTAGCACACGTGTCAAGGTGCGTTCAGGATCACTGCTTGGTGCTAAATATCAAGCTTAAATTTACAATTGTTGTCTTTTTTTTATTTTCAGGTCACCTTCAGTCACCACAATCCGCGATATTGATCCTAAGTTACCTGCTGCTCGATGCAGCCTGGATGGTTACCCCCTCTCTGATGGGGACTTGGCCAATGCTGACAGGTGAGCACTTGCATATACACTGAACAAAAATATGAATGCAGCACAGAGAAAATTCATCCCACCTCTGCAATAATCATGCTTTTTAATCAGCATCTTGATATGCTGCACCTGTGAGGTGGGATGGATTATCTCTGCAAAGGAGAAATGCTCACTAACACAGATTTAGACACATTTGTGAACAATATTTGTGAGAAATAGGTCTTTTGTGTATATAGAAAATGTTTTCGATTTTTGAGTTCAGCTCATGAAAAATGGGAGCAAAAACAAAAGTGCTGCATATATATTACCGCATTTTCCGATAATTTCTAAATTTATCTGAACATAGTCGTGTGTGTTTCAAAGGCAATTCAACATATATTATGATTTTACGTGGCACAATTTGATTTGTTTTACTTGGTGGAACCGAGTCATTTCACTGAATTCTCGAGAACGTGGTATGTACTAGTCGGCGCGGGCCACGAGCCTGGCTGTAGTTCATCAGAACTTGTTTTTACTCTGTTAAAGGTATCATTAAAGGGGACAGCTTTTCTTAGAACCGTTTAAGATAGTAATTTTACATTCTGATGTGATAATATTTGTTATGTATTCCTCTTAGATTTAGACATTTAGGAAAAGGTTGTGAGTTATAATGAGAACCAATCTGGCGGAGGATGTTGATGACTGTTTTTTGTTTTTTTTAAATATCAAACGTCCTCTTTAGCCTGCTCTGTTTCTTAATGTCTGTGTGTCCCTCATTGTTGTGTGCCTCTCTGTGTTGCTAGTCACAGCCTTTCTCAGGCGTACTCCTCAAAGAGCGACTCCGAGCTGATGGTGAGGCCTTCAGAGAGTTTGCTCCGAGCCGAGTCTCACATGCAGTGGACTTGGGGAGAGTTTCCAGAAACAACAAAGGTAAACTGCTCTGTTCCTCCCTCCAGGATCCTTTAGCTTTGTGATTGCATTCAAAAAGCATGAAATTTGAGGCCTTAAAAAAATTGGTATAATTTGCAGAATATTGGGGGAGATTAATTATTAAGGAGATTTATAGTGACAGGGACACTTTTTTGTATTTGTTAAATTTTGAACACATTTCCAACAAGTACTGTTTCGGAATTTTAAAGTTTGATAAAAGTACAAAAAAAATGGAACTGTTGACTGTTATTGTTGCTGTTTTTTTTTTTGTTTGTCAGTATGTCGTTTTTATTGTTGTAACTCAGTTGCAGCTTTTCAGGTCTCTTTAAAAGGATATTTTGATAGATTTAGTTAAACAGTAGATTTGGAATGTGAAGTAGAAATGCTTTGAATGGTAATAAACCGATTGTCTATTCAGGGTATTTAATTTAAAACCTCATTGGCCGCACAGCCAATCAGCGCTGGCTCAGGCTCACAGCTCACATCATGCAGCATGAACTTTTTTTTTTTACACAAACTGAACGCTTTGTTGGACATAAAGCGTGACGCCGTTGGGTTGGGGCGGGTTCTGAAAATAGAGGCAGCAGCTCAGGGCGGGCGGTGCGGGTAAGATTTTGCCATACTTTCTGGGCCACGCAGGTTGGAAAAATCCTGGCCCGCGCATCACTAATGCACGCTCACATCGTCCACGCCCCAGCCTGTACATGCAGCTCTATAGACAGGCTCCTGCAGCTCCAGTCTGACACACATGTAGCAGGATTCACGCCAGCTCCCGAGCTAGCAGCGGACTGTTGTCGGCACCTCTCCAGTCAAAAGGCGGAGGAATGCCAATGAAACGTGGACGGTTGGTGAGGAGTCGTACGAACGGCAGAATGTAGGTTAACAGGTTCCTCCGCGCCACAAACACAATGTTCTGACAGCTCCTAGGAAATTCAGGGATGTTCTTATTGGCTCTAAAGGCGGCATGAGCAGCGCATGGCCCTGAGCCTGAACAATGTTCTGCTCTCATGCTCCTGAGGGGATCACACAGCATACACGGCTGCACAAAGTTTTGAAAAAGTTTTGTGATGGGGAAACTTATCGAAAACATCGTTGTTTGCCGTTGTGCATTAAAACAAACAGGGCGTATGGAAAATACCAAATATTGTTGCATCCCTACTACACAGTGTCTCTTGAGTATTTTTTCATCGAGGACATTGACCAAGCATGAGTAACTTTCTATCTACGGTCATCATGACCCTTCAAAAATAACTTTTGGCTTTAAAGTAAAGCAATAGCAAAACAAAACAAAAAAAACTTTAGCTTTACTTCACAAAATTTGGCACTCAGAGGGTTATACATTTTAGGGGGGTTTGCCACCAGACCCCCTACAACACTTGCTCCAGTGGCACTGGCTCGCGTGCCTCGCGATCCCCTTATACTGTGAAAAATTGCTGGTGAGAACTTTGCTACACCTTTAGTTTTAAACATCATGTGGGAAATAGTGTGTTGTTTGTCATCTGCATCAGAGACTTTACTTCTTGCATGTAGACCAGAGGATTATGCTTTTATTCCGATAGGCAGTATAGGAAAGTGTGATCAGATATGGCATGACAACATTGTTTAGAGAACCTACTGTACAGCTGAAAGCTAAGCTGGCACGTCAGGTGCACTACACACAGACATGAAACCAGTACCAGCCCCTCCCGCCACTTTATGAGCACCCTGTTCTTTTGTAGCCTGACACATCACATTTCCTTACTCCAAACTTCACTAATTTAGAAATGCATTGGCTCTTTCCTCAGTTAAACTTTGAACTTTTAAACAGTGCTGTTTCAAGCCGCAGGGATTGTGCAACAGTCTCATGCTGTTTTTAATCACAGGGTAGGGTCTGTGTAATATGTGCTGTGTATTTGTTCCTACAATGCTTTGTGCAATGTGATTATTTGCAACTTATTATGTTTTTCTTTTTCTTTTTTGTGGAAAAAGCAGCTGCATTTCGCCATGTTAACTTCCTGTTCAATTGTGTAACTTCCAGGTCACCAAGAAGGAGAAACCAGAGCAGCTGAGAACGGTGACCATCACTTCGTCAGAGAGCACCCACTTTAAAGTCATCCTAAGCCCCGAATCCATAGAGAACCAACCGGAGGACATTAAAGGATGCATCGTCCACTTCTTCTACCTCCCCATCAGTGTGTACCGTTGTCAAACCCGAGCCGCGCACGCCCGTCAGCAGAGGGACGCCCGTCAGTGCTTTCTCACCCATCTGCACTGTCCCCTCTGATGAACCTGTGAACACTACAGAGACCGTGGATGTCTGCCGAGCAGCGTGTGCACCTCCACCCCCTCACCAGCCTACTGAGTGACTCACCTTCAAGGAAGAAAGGTAAGTTAGCTAGCAGGTGACGTGTTGAATGTATACAGTTGTATAATAATTATTAAGCTTCTTTGATCAGGATTTTATGGCTTCTGGTTGGAGGACCCCTCCATTGTTCCTGATCAATCAGAGCATCCTTGATCCCTGTTTATCAGTCTAAAGCTGGAAACTATTATTTCTTGTGAGTGCAGGCATCCAGAAGAAGAGCCAGCACCAAGCACCAGGGGATATCTACCTAGAGGACCTGAAAGAACTTGAACCTGACGTTGCCGCTCAATATTTTCCCAAGAGGTTTGCTAAGAATAAGCCTCCTAATTGTCCGATCTGTTAAAGTTAAAAATACAGCTAAAAACGTGCTCTACTTTAACCAACTGATCCACCATCCTAACCCTCGGAACACTCTGTTCTTATCATTGCTTGTTAAACCAGTGAGTCGGACGCAGCGAAGCACTGGATGGAGTCTGAGATCCGCCTCGAGTCCCAGTCTCCACAGTCTGTGGGCAGCGCGGCCGCTGACAGCGGGACGGAGTGTCTGTCTGACTCGGCCAGCGACCTCCCCGACGTCGCCCTCTCGCTGTGCGGAGGGTTGACGGAGAACGCTGGAATATCCAAAGGTAAAGGAGAGGCAGCATAAGTGCACAGTGTTGTGAGAAATGTTTTTGTCTCAGTTAAAAATACATTAATCTCTAACCATACGTTATAAATCAGTGGTTTCCAACGTTTTTCTGGTCGTGACCCCATTTTGATATCACAGACAATTTTTTTTAGAATTAGCTGTTGATCATGTTTGTTTTAAATGTGTTGTGTGTTATAAATTTTATTTAAATTTTTTTTATATTTGAAAAAGTATAAAATACATTTACTGTATGTATGCGCTACATCAAATGTAAATACAAATATAAAGAATTCACTGTTTTAACATAATTTACTTTTATATATATATATATATATAAATCATTGTTTTAATTCTCAAAAAAAAATTTAAGATTCATTAGTTTTCCTAATATTAAAAATTCATTTCTACATGAATTATACATCAGAAGAATACAGATTTTTACAGTTTCTTATTTGTTTGATACCTTAGAATTAATTTAATAATTTTACTTTATACAGTTTTACACATTTCACAAACAACGGAAAACTCTGAAATTGGTAAACAAAAAGTGAATGTTTGCGCGCACTCCCTAAATCGTGCCTTAGTTGCCCTCTGCTGGTGGGAAGTGTCTCTTACACTGCCGTTCTCTCCCTCCTCTCTGCTTTGTGTCTGAAGAAAGATTCATGGAGCACATCATATCCTACAATGAATTCTCAGAGAATCCTGCAATTATCGATAACCCCAACCTCGTAGTAAAGATAGGAAACAGGTACGCAGGATTTTTACATCTCATTGGAAACATTCATGGGATCACTGATCCTAAATCCCTCTTTGTGTTTCCAGATTTTATAACTGGACTCTCGCTGCGCCATTGATTCTGAGTATGCAGGTGTTCCAGAAGAACTTACCAAAGGTGATTAATGTGGGATACTGCAGAACTGCTTCTTTTAATGGATGAGCTGACCTTTATTTTCCTCTTGCAGGCTACGGAGGAGGCCTGGGTGAAGGAGAAAATGCCAAAGAAGTCCGGACGCTGGTGGTTCTGGCGAAAGAGGGCGGACAGTACGACAAAGCAGGTGTGCTTGCACTAACTGACCAAAGCCTTTCCCACTTGATAGGGAGCACCTGTGATTGGTCACCATTCCATAACACACGATCACAGACATGAATTCACGCCTTAAAAATTACTGAAATGTAACTGTTATGACCATGTGCACAGGCTGATTACACATTAATATATTCCTTGTGCCACGTCAGAATCAGAATCAGAATCAGAATCAGAATCATCTTTATTCGCCAAGTGTATGTTGTACACACGAGGAATTTGACTCGGTCAACTGTGCTCTCTCCAATAGTGAAAACAAAAATTTTTCAACAATAAACAATCAGCTAGAAAAGATGAAAATAAGTATAAACATAAGTATAAATATAAACAGTAGTTAGACTAGAATGTGCAAATAACAAGATGATAATAATAATAATAATAATAGTATAAAAAAAAAAAATAAAAAAAATAATAATAATTAAATAGATACAAAATAAAAATAAAAAAATAAGATAAAAGAAGGAAAATAATAGAAAAGAAAGATAATAATAAAATATAATAATAATAAAAGGAAAATAGTGCAGTAGAGCATTGATAAGTAGTGCATTAGAACATTTAAATTAAAGGTATGTACATGAACATTCTCAGTGTCAGATTGATCCAAGGTTGTTATGTTTGGTTCCAGGGTTTTTTCACAGAAACAGGTGTGACTGTTAATGACTGTAGTGGAATTTTTGAAATGTACTTATTAGAAGATCTCTGCTTTACAAAATACATTATTATGCACTATGTTTCTTTTATTAATTTAAAAAAATGGGACCATTTTACCTTTTTAGAGCCTGTGTTCCGCCATCTTGAAATCACGTGATTGGTGATGTCACATGGCACCACTGCCTGTAAACATCCTGTTGTTTTCTATTGGAGTGAAGCATTCAGCCTGCTTTTTAGATCATTTAGCACCTCTTGTTTTACCGAAAAATCTATGACTGCAGACAGTTCCAACTCTGCTGTTTGGTAGTAGACTATGAAGCAGAGAAGAAGAGCTCTCCTAAAGGACCTTTATTCTCTCTTAAACTGACACTCTGTTGGCTGAAGTTAGAGAGTAAGGGCTTTGGTTTTCTGGTCATGCAGAGAGAAAATCCAGGTGAAGGTTTCATTTTAATATGATTTGTATGTTTTAATGAGGGCGTGGTCAGGGAGTGCGCTCAGTTCTACCTTGGTTCAGATGTTCAAAGGAAACATGCACATACAACAATTTCTAGATTTATGCGTACGGCCTTTTCACACATGTACTGGCTTGTACAGTACATGATTTTCTGTCAGAGTTGTGTTGTTAAATTATAGATTCTGGAAAGAGACATAAAATGTGCACCTGTTTAAAGCTGTATGATCATTTTCTTTTTTTTAACCTCATTGTTTGTGGAATTTTATCCCATTAGTCGGACACGAAGCTTGACACCAAGGACGAATCCAACATGGAGGACGGTGAAGGTGTAGAATCTCAGGAGAAGCTTCCTCCACTGTACGTATCAACCCATTTAGGTTATTGGAAGTTCTTGGTTTCTCTATAACAACATTGTGACTTTGAATTAATTTCTTGTGTTGCATTAAAGGCCCAAAGCTGGAGACTCGTCCAGTGATGAGGAGGCCAAGGAGTTGGGCGCCGCTTCCTGTCAGGAGCGCCTGCAGCCTGTCGATGGTCTGCACCACCACAGCTCCAACTTGCACTCCTACAGGAAGTCTCTGCGCATCTCCTCTGATCAGATTGTAAGCACACCCACATTTATTTGTGTTTTTGATTCATTGATGTTACTTAAATTAAACAAATATATATTTGTGTGAAAAGTGTTAAATACACCTTAAGGCAGTGGTTCCCAACCTTTTTTTGGATCGTGACCCCATTTCGGTATCACAATTTTCTGACGACCCAAAATTTTTCTGTCTAGAATTTTTTTTTTATCATGTTTGTTGCAGTGTTACAAATACAGAATTAGTGACAAATTGTGCCAGCTCAGATATTTTGATTCTGCATTTTATTTAAACTAGATTTAAATTTCAGAAAGTGAAAGCATAGAATACAGTTGTTAAAGACTCTGTTGCGTTTTAATTTTATAATAAATTTAATAAGAATTTAATAATAAAAATATTTTAATTAGTGTTTTTTTTTTATTATTGATGACTAGACTTATTTAAATTCCAAGCGACCCCAAATGGGGTTACGTCTCCTAGGTTAAAAAAAAAAGAAAAAGTCTCTCTGTAAAGATATAGTAAAATTAACTATTGATGTAAGCATTTATTACTAATTCAATTTGAGATATTTAATTCTTTTTTTTTAAACATGTTTTGTGACAGTATAAATGTCCTGACTTTTTTTGTCAGTTAATTTATATTTATATTTTATTTTTATTTTTACACCTACTAGGCTTCTGTTGTCTAGTGCCCTCTGCTGGCTATTTTTAACATTTATTTTTCAATGTGGTCACTAGGGGGCTCTAAATACCATTTAATGTTCAGTCATTGCATTGTGTC